>NW_026617740.1:0-15572 GCF_000801105.2 Raphanus sativus
ATTTATTGTAGATGGAAAAATATAGTCTTCGATTCTTAAAGGATTAATCTGTATATATTATGCAAGTCTTGAATATATTGATTGAAGTGAAATATTATTGTAAGTAATAAATTAATGGGTTGTTGAAAAAAACTTGGTTTTGTCATTCACAGATTAAGAAAATATTTATGTAAAACAAGAATTTTTTTTTGTCATGGTTTAGAAATGTTATAAGGAAATGTTATATATTTAATAATAGTAATGGTTTCTTCAAAAAACTCATTTTATCATTCAACTAATTTAAAAAATATTTTATGTAAAATAAAATAATAATTTCTGTCATGGTTTATATATTACTTAATCTAAACTTTGGATTTTATCTTGTTACTGTTTGATTATTTTATGTATATAAGATACAGATTTTAAAATGCAAAATGGAAAATGATAAACAATATCACAATGTTTTGAATGGTTAAGAATAATTAGCGATTGAGTTCATTTGGAAAAAAACTAATGTTTTCTTTATGTTTATACAAAATTTATAAATTAATCTTTATTATAAAATTTTATGGGACCATATTTGAAAAGACCCACACCACATTGGGGTTTTATACGTATATTATTTCTTATAAAATTGTGTCATATTTGAATCATACCAATCCGAGCATTGTGAAATTTATTAATTTTGTGTTAATAAACTTATCTAATACTAATTCATACTAAATTTTAAAATTATTTTTATTTTATTTTATAAACCAAGTGTTACAAAATTTAAATACAGTTACACAGTCTAAAATGGTTTTATTCTCATTTTCTATAGCATTTATAAACTTCTTAAATACAATTATATATATCGAATTTTTGAAGAAATTCCAAATATTTAGTACATAATACTAGCTCCTCCTCCTGTAGAATAGGAATTAATTACTATTTATTATTTGAATTTAGGATAATAGGAGTATGCAAATATTTGGTATACATATGAAAATTCTGTTTGGAAAAATTCAGCGGCCCCAGATGCTACCAGATGCACATCTTCTCACATTCCGCTTTGGTGTTTCGGTAGCGTGTAGTGGAGCTGCAACACCAAACATTCTTTGTGGTATTTTAAAGAATGTTCATTTGGGTTTTTAATCGAGGTGGCACATACATAAAGTTTTAAGAATAAAACAATTAAAAAGATGATATAGTATAAATATATTATATTAATGGTAATGATGCTAAAGGATTGGATGGACCGTAAGCGATATATAACTTACATTCATGAAACTAGCAAAAACAAACCAGAACAATACAAATATAGTAAATTTGGATGCCGACATTGTAACTCTTCACTGTAAATAAATGCTTTGTTTTATTGTATGAAAATAAACTTAGATGTTTTGTAAATTCAGCGGCCCCAGGTGCTACCCATGCATATCTTCTCACATAACGCTTTGGTTTGTCGTCGGCAGTGTGTATTGGAGCTGCAACACCAAACATTCTTTGGTGTTTTAGAGCAGGTTCCTTTGGGTTTTTTTTTCCAGGCTGGCACCTGTATAAAATTTAAAGAAAAACAATTAAAAAGATAATGAAGTATATTAATATTATTTTAATGGTAATGATGCTAGAGGATGATGAATGTAGCTATATAACATCAAAAGAAGACTAGCAAGACAACCAGAACAATAAAAAATAAAGCAAATTTGGATGCCGACATTGTAACTTTTCACTGCAAATAAATGTTTTGTGTTTTATTGTAGGATGCCTTAGATTTGAACTGTACATATATATATATATATATTTAATCCGAAGACTATTTTAGCATTATCCAGAAATAGTTTTTTAAATTGATTGGTTGATTTTATTTTCTTTCTATCCTAAATATTTATGTTAAATTTTATTGAAAACATTTATTTTAGTTTTTGATAGAATATGTCATCACCTAAAAATACCTATTAGCGACGACCATATATATATGTAACAGTGAATGATTAAATATGTGGTAAAATACAACTAGCGATAGATTAACTACCAATTTTAGCATTTACTAAGTTCACATCAATACCATTAAATGGTGACATGTGTATATGTCCCTGAAAACTTTTCGCGTCATGATCCGTAGAATCTAAAATTAGATTTTGGTTACCCTTATTATCCTTATATCCTAAAATATTTACCTTACAAAGTCATTCCAAATTCTCATTTTATTTTTTCGTAGGATATATCACCACCTAAACATACAAATTACTGATAGCCACATATATATTTCCACGTTGAAAGATTAAATATGTGGCCAAAATCAATTAGCAATGAATTAGCTACTAATTGTTTTTTTACTAATTTATTGTAGATGGAAAAATATAGTCTTCGATTCTTAAAGGATTAATCTGTATATATTATGCAAGTCTTGAATATATTGATTGAAGTGAAATATTATTGTAAGTAATAATTAATGGGTTGTTGAAAAAACTTGGTTTTGTCATTCACAGATTAAGAAAATATTTTATGTAAAACAAGAATTTTTTTGTCATGGTTTAGAAAATGTTATAAGGAAATGTTATATATTTAATAAAGTAATGGTTTCTTCAAAAAACTCATTTTATCATTCACATATTTAAAAACTATTTTATGTAAAATAAAATAATAATTTCTGTCATGGTTTATATATTACTTAATCTAAACTTTGGATTTTATCTTGTTACTGTTTGATTATTTATGTATATAAGATACAGATTTTAAAATGCAAAATGGAAAATGATAAACAATATCACAATGTTTTGAATGGTTAAGAATAATTAGCGATTGAGTTCATTTGGAAAAAAACTAATGTTTTCTTTATGTTTATACAAAATTTATAAATTAATCTTTATTATAAAATTTTATGGGACCATATTTGAAAAGACCCACACCCATTGGGGTTTTTATACGGTATATTATCTTATAAAATTGTGTCATATTTTGAATCATACCAATCCGAGCATTGTGAAAATTATTAATTTTGTGTTAATAAACTTATCTAATACTAATTCATACTAAATTTTAAAATTATTTTTATTTTATTTTATAAACCAAGTGTTACAAAATTTAAATACAGTTACACAGTCTAAAATGGTTTTATTCTCATTTTCTATAGCATTTATAAACTTCTTAAATACAATTATATATATCGAATTTTCGAAGAAATTCCAAAATATTTAGTACATAATACTAGCTCCTCCTCCTGTAGAATAGGAATTAATTACTATTTATTATTTGAATTTAGGATAATAGGAGTATGCAAATATTTGGTATACATATGAAAATTCTGTTTGGAAAAATTCAGCGGCCCCAGATGCTACCAGATGCACATCTTCTCACATTCCGCTTTGGTGTTTCGGTAGCGTGTAGTGGAGCTGCAACACCAAACATTCTTTTGGTCTTTTAAAGAATGTTCATTTGGGTTTTTAATCGAGGTTGGCACATACATAAAGTTTAAAGAATAAAACAATTAAAAAGATGATATAGTATAATAATATTATATTAATGGTAATGATGCTAAAGGATTGGATGGACCGTAAGCGATATATGACTTACATTCATGAAAACTAGAAAAACAAACCAGAACAATACAAAATATAGTAAATTTGGATGCCGACATTGTAACTCTTCACTGTAAATAAATGCTTTGTTTTATTGTATGAAAAATAAACTTAGATGTTTTGTAAATTCAGCGGCCCCAGGTGCTACCAGATGCATATCTTCTCACATAACGCTTTGGTTTGTCGGCAGTGTGTATTGGAGCTGCAACACCAAACATTCTTTGGTGTTTTAGAGCAGGTTCCTTTGGGTTTTTTTTCCAGGCTCGCACCTGTATAAAATTTAAAGAATAAAACAATTAAAAAGATAATGAAGTATATTAATATTATTTTAATGGTAATGATGCTAGAGGATTGGATGGAATGTAAGCTATATATGACATACATTCATGAAGACTAGCAAGACAAACCAGAACAATAAAAAATAAAGCAAATTTGGATGCCGACATTGTAACTTTTCACTGCAAATAAATGTTTTGTGTGTTTATTGTAGGATGCCTTAGATTTGAACATGTACATATATATATATATTTAATTCCGAAGACTATTTTTAGCATTATCCAGAAATAGTTTTTTAAATTGATTGGTTGATTTTATTTTCTTTCTATCCTAAAATATTTATGTTAAATTTTATTCAAAACATTTATTTTAGTTTTTGATAGAATATGTCATCACCTAAAAATACCTATTAGCGACGACCATATATATATGTAACATTGAATGATTAAATATGTGGTAAAATACAACTAGCGATAGATTAACTACCAATTTTAGCATTTACTAAGTTCACATCAATACATTAAATGGTGACATGTGTATATGTCCCTGAAAACTTTTCGCGTCATGATCCGTAGAATCTAAAATTAGATTTTGGTTACCCTTATTATCCTTATATCCTAAAATATTTACCTTACAAAGTCATTCCAAATTCTCATTTTATTTTTTCGTAGGATATATCACCACCTAAACATACAAATTACTGATAGCCACATATATATTTCCACGTTGAAAGATTAAATATGTGGCCAAAATCAATTAGCAATGAATTAGCTACTAATTGTTTTATTTACTAATTTATTGTAGATGGAAAAATATAGTCTTCGATTCTTAAAGGATTAATCTGTATATATTATGCAAGTCTTGAATATATTGATTGAAGTGAAATATTATTGTAAGTAATAAATTAATGGGTTGTTGAAAAAAAACTTGGTTTTGTCATTCACAGATTAAGAAAATATTTTATGTAAAACAAGAATTTTTTTTGTCATGGTTTAGAAATGTTATAAGGAAATTTTATATATTTAATAAAGTAATGGTTTCTTCAAAAAACTCATTTTATCATTCACATATTTAAAAACTATTTTATGTAAAATAAAATAATAATTTCTGTCATGGTTTATATATTACTTAATCTAAACTTTGGATTTTATCTTGTTACTGTTTGATTATTTTATGTATATAAGATACAGATTTTAAAATGCAAAATGGAAAATGATAAACAATATCACAATGTTTTGAATGGTTAAGAATAATTAGCGATTGAGTTCATTTGGAAAAAAACTAATGTTTTCTTTATGTTTATACAAAATTTATAAATTAATCTTTATTATAAAATTTTATGGGACCATATTTGAAAAGACCCACACCACATTGGGGTTTTTATACGGTATATTATCTTATAAAATTGTGTCATATTTTGAATCATACCAATCCGAGCATTGTGAAAATTATTAATTTTGTGTTAATAAACTTATCTAATACTAATTCATACTAAATTTTAAAATTATTTTTATTTTATTTTATAAACCAAGTGTTACAAAATTTAAATACAGTTACACAGTCTAAAATGGTTTTATTCTCATTTTCTATAGCATTTATAAACTTCTTAAATACAATTATATATATCGAATTTTCGAAGAAATTCCAAAATATTTAGTACATAATACTAGCTCCTCCTCCTGTAGAATAGGAATTAATTACTATTTATTATTTGAATTTAGGATAATAGGAGTATGCAAATATTTGGTATACATATGAAAATTCTGTTTGGAAAAATTCAGCGGCCCCAGATGCTACCAGATGCACATCTTCTCACATTCCGCTTTGGTGTTTCGGTAGCGTGTAGTGGAGCTGCAACACCAAACATTCTTTTGGTCTTTTAAAGAATGTTCATTTGGGTTTTTAATCGAGGTTGGCACATACATAAAGTTTAAAGAATAAAACAATTAAAAAGATGATATAGTATAATAATATTATATTAATGGTAATGATGCTAAAGGATTGGATGGACCGTAAGCGATATATGACTTACATTCATGAAAACTAGAAAAACAAACCAGAACAATACAAAATATAGTAAATTTGGATGCCGACATTGTAACTCTTCACTGTAAATAAATGCTTTGTTTTATTGTATGAAAATAAACTTAGATGTTTTGTAAATTCAGCGGCCCCAGGTGCTACCAGATGCATATCTTCTCACATAACGCTTTGGTTTGTCGGCAGTGTGTATTGGAGCTGCAACACCAAACATTCTTTGGTGTTTTAGAGCAGGTTCCTTTGGGTTTTTTTTCCAGGCTGGCACCTGTATAAAATTTAAAGAATAAAACAATTAAAAAGATAATGAAGTATATTAATATTATTTTAATGGTAATGATGCTAGAGGATTGGATGGAATGTAAGCTATATATGACATACATTCATGAAGACTAGCAAGACAAACCAGAACAATAAAAAATAAAGCAAATTTGGATGCCGACATTGTAACTTTTCACTGCAAATAAATGTTTTGTGTGTTTATTGTAGGATGCCTTAGATTTGAACATGTACATATATATATATATATATTTAATTCCGAAGACTATTTTTAGCATTATCCAGAAATAGTTTTTTAAATTGATTGGTTGATTTTATTTTCTTTCTATCCTAAAATATTTATGTTAAATTTTATTCAAAACATTTATTTTAGTTTTTGATAGAATATGTCATCACCTAAAAATACCTATTAGCGACGACCATATATATATGTAACATTGAATGATTAAATATGTGGTAAAATACAACTAGCGATAGATTAACTACCAATTTTAGCATTTACTAAGTTCACATCAATACCATTAAATGGTGACATGTGTATATGTCCCTGAAAACTTTTCGCGTCATGATCCGTAGAATCTAAAATTAGATTTTGGTTACCCTTATTATCCTTATATCCTAAAATATTTACCTTACAAAGTCATTCCAAATTCTCATTTTATTTTTTCGTAGGATATATCACCACCTAAACATACAAATTACTGATAGCCACATATATATTTCCACGTTGAAAGATTAAATATGTGGCCAAAATCAATTAGCAATGAATTAGCTACTAATTGTTTTATTTACTAATTTATTGTAGATGGAAAAATATAGTCTTCGATTCTTAAAGGATTAATCTGTATATATTATGCAAGTCTTGAATATATTGATTGAAGTGAAATATTATTGTAAGTAATAAATTAATGGGTTGTTGAAAAAAAACTTGGTTTTGTCATTCACAGATTAAGAAAATATTTTATGTAAAACAAGAATTTTTTTTGTCATGGTTTAGAAATGTTATAAGGAAATGTTATATATTTAATAAAGTAATGGTTTCTTCAAAAAACTCATTTTATCATTCACATATTTAAAAACTATTTTATGTAAAATAAAATAATAATTTCTGTCATGGTTTATATATTACTTAATCTAAACTTTGGATTTTATCTTGTTACTGTTTGATTATTTTATGTATATAAGATACAGATTTTAAAATGCAAAATGGAAAATGATAAACAATATCACAATGTTTTGAATGGTTAAGAATAATTAGCGATTGAGTTCATTTGGAAAAAAACTAATGTTTTCTTTATGTTTATACAAAATTTATAAATTAATCTTTATTATAAAATTTTATGGGACCATATTTGAAAAGACCCACACCCCATTGGGGTTTTTATACGGTATATTATCTTATAAAATTGTGTCATATTTTGAATCATACCAATCCGAGCATTGTGAAAATTATTAATTTTGTGTTAATAAACTTATCTAATACTAATTCATACTAAATTTTAAAATTATTTTTATTTTATTTTATAAACCAAGTGTTACAAAATTTAAATACAGTTACACAGTCTAAAATGGTTTTATTCTCATTTTCTATAGCATTTATAAACTTCTTAAATACAATTATATATATCGAATTTTCGAAGAAATTCCAAAATATTTAGTACATAATACTAGCTCCTCCTCCTGTAGAATAGGAATTAATTACTATTTATTATTTGAATTTAGGATAATAGGAGTATGCAAATATTTGGTATACATATGAAAATTCTGTTTGGAAAAATTCAGCGGCCCCAGATGCTACCAGATGCACATCTTCTCACATTCCGCTTTGGTGTTTCGGTAGCGTGTAGTGGAGCTGCAACACCAAACATTCTTTTGGTCTTTTAAAGAATGTTCATTTGGGTTTTTAATCGAGGTTGGCACATACATAAAGTTTAAAGAATAAAACAATTAAAAAGATGATATAGTATAATAATATTATATTAATGGTAATGATGCTAAAGGATTGGATGGACCGTAAGCGATATATGACTTACATTCATGAAAACTAGAAAAACAAACCAGAACAATACAAAATATAGTAAATTTGGATGCCGACATTGTAACTCTTCACTGTAAATAAATGCTTTGTTTTATTGTATGAAAATAAACTTAGATGTTTTGTAAATTCAGCGGCCCCAGGTGCTACCAGATGCATATCTTCTCACATAACGCTTTGGTTTGTCGGCAGTGTGTATTGGAGCTGCAACACCAAACATTCTTTGGTGTTTTAGAGCAGGTTCCTTTGGGTTTTTTTTCCAGGCTGGCACCTGTATAAAATTTAAAGAATAAAACAATTAAAAAGATAATGAAGTATATTAATATTATTTTAATGGTAATGATGCTAGAGGATTGGATGGAATGTAAGCTATATATGACATACATTCATGAAGACTAGCAAGACAAACCAGAACAATAAAAAATAAAGCAAATTTGGATGCCGACATTGTAACTTTTCACTGCAAATAAATGTTTTGTGTGTTTATTGTAGGATGCCTTAGATTTGAACATGTACATATATATATATATATATTTAATTCCGAAGACTATTTTTAGCATTATCCAGAAATAGTTTTTTAAATTGATTGGTTGATTTTATTTTCTTTCTATCCTAAAATATTTATGTTAAATTTTATTCAAAACATTTATTTTAGTTTTTGATAGAATATGTCATCACCTAAAAATACCTATTAGCGACGACCATATATATATGTAACATTGAATGATTAAATATGTGGTAAAATACAACTAGCGATAGATTAACTACCAATTTTAGCATTTACTAAGTTCACATCAATACCATTAAATGGTGACATGTGTATATGTCCCTGAAAACTTTTCGCGTCATGATCCGTAGAATCTAAAATTAGATTTTGGTTACCCTTATTATCCTTATATCCTAAAATATTTACCTTACAAAGTCATTCCAAATTCTCATTTTATTTTTTCGTAGGATATATCACCACCTAAACATACAAATTACTGATAGCCACATATATATTTCCACGTTGAAAGATTAAATATGTGGCCAAAATCAATTAGCAATGAATTAGCTACTAATTGTTTTATTTACTAATTTATTGTAGATGGAAAAATATAGTCTTCGATTCTTAAAGGATTAATCTGTATATATTATGCAAGTCTTGAATATATTGATTGAAGTGAAATATTATTGTAAGTAATAAATTAATGGGTTGTTGAAAAAAAACTTGGTTTTGTCATTCACAGATTAAGAAAATATTTTATGTAAAACAAGAATTTTTTTTGTCATGGTTTAGAAATGTTATAAGGAAATGTTATATATTTAATAAAGTAATGGTTTCTTCAAAAAACTCATTTTATCATTCACATATTTAAAAACTATTTTATGTAAAATAAAATAATAATTTCTGTCATGGTTTATATATTACTTAATCTAAACTTTGGATTTTATCTTGTTACTGTTTGATTATTTTATGTATATAAGATACAGATTTTAAAATGCAAAATGGAAAATGATAAACAATATCACAATGTTTTGAATGGTTAAGAATAATTAGCGATTGAGTTCATTTGGAAAAAAACTAATGTTTTCTTTATGTTTATACAAAATTTATAAATTAATCTTTATTATAAAATTTTATGGGACCATATTTGAAAAGACCCACACCACATTGGGGTTTTTATACGGTATATTATCTTATAAAATTGTGTCATATTTTGAATCATACCAATCCGAGCATTGTGAAAATTATTAATTTTGTGTTAATAAACTTATCTAATACTAATTCATACTAAATTTTAAAATTATTTTTATTTTATTTATAAACCAAGTGTTACAAAATTTAAATACAGTTACACAGTCTAAAATGGTTTTATTCTCATTTTCTATAGCATTTATAAACTTCTTAAATACAATTATATATATCGAATTTTCGAAGAAATTCCAAAATATTTAGTACATAATACTAGCTCCTCCTCCTGTAGAATAGGAATTAATTACTATTTATTATTTGAATTTAGGATAATAGGAGTATGCAAATATTTGGTATACATATGAAAATTCTGTTTGGAAAAATTCAGCGGCCCCAGATGCTACCAGATGCACATCTTCTCACATTCCGCTTTGGTGTTTCGGTAGCGTGTAGTGGAGCTGCAACACCAAACATTCTTTTGGTCTTTTAAAGAATGTTCATTTGGGTTTTTAATCGAGGTTGGCACATACATAAAGTTTAAAGAATAAAACAATTAAAAAGATGATATAGTATAATAATATTATATTAATGGTAATGATGCTAAAGGATTGGATGGAATTGTAAGCGATATTCATGAAAACTAGAAAAACAAACCAGAACAATACAAAATATAGTAAATTTGGATGCCGACATTGTAACTCTTCACTGTAAATAAATGCTTTGTTTTATTGTATGAAAATAAACTTAGATGTTTTGTAAATTCAGCGGCCCCAGGTGCTACCAGATGCATATCTTCTCACATAACGCTTTGGTTTGTCGGCAGTGTGTATTGGAGCTGCAACACCAAACATTCTTTGGTGTTTTAGAGCAGGTTCCTTTGGGTTTTTTTTCCAGGCTGGCACCTGTATAAAATTTAAAGAATAAAACAATTAAAAAGATAATGAAGTATATTAATATTATTTTAATGGTAATGATGCTAGAGGATTGGATGGAATGTAAGCTATATATGACATACATTCATGAAGACTAGCAAGACAAACCAGAACAATAAAAAATAAAGCAAATTTGGATGCCGACATTGTAACTTTTCACTGCAAATAAATGTTTTGTGTGTTTATTGTAGGATGCCTTAGATTTGAACATGTACATATATATATATATATATTAATTCCGAAGACTATTTTTAGCATTATCCAGAAATAGTTTTTTAAATTGATTGGTTGATTTTATTTTCTTTCTATCCTAAAATATTTATGTTAAATTTTATTCAAAACATTTATTTTAGTTTTTGATAGAATATGTCATCACCTAAAAATACCTATTAGCGACGACCATATATATATGTAACATTGAATGATTAAATATGTGGTAAAATACAACTAGCGATAGATTAACTACCAATTTTAGCATTTACTAAGTTCACATCAATACCATTAAATGGTGACATGTGTATATGTCCCTGAAAACTTTTCGCGTCATGATCCGTAGAATCTAAAATTAGATTTTGGTTACCTTATTATCCTTATATCCTAAAATATTTACCTTACAAAGTCATTCCAAATTCTCATTTTATTTTTCGTAGGATATATCACCACCTAAACATACAAATTACTGATAGCCACATATATATTTCCACGTTGAAGATTAAATATGTGGCCAAAATCAATTAGCAATGAATTAGCTACTAATTGTTTTATTTACTAATTTATTGTAGATGGAAAAATATAGTCTTCGATTCTTAAAGGATTAATCTGTATATATTATGCAAGTCTTGAATATATTGATTGAAGTGAAATATTATTGTAAGTAATAAATTAATGGTTTGTTGAAAAAAACTTGGTTTTTCATTCACAGATTAAGAAAATATTTTATGTAAAACAAGAATTTTTTTTGTCATGGTTTAGAAATGTTTAGAAATGTTATAAGGAAATGTTATATATTTAATAAAGTAATGGTTTCTTCAAAAAACTCATTTTATCATTCACATATTTAAAAATATTTTATGTAAAATAAAATAATAATTTCTGTCATGGTTTATATATTACTTAATCTAAACTTTGGATTTTATCTTGTTACTGTTTGATTATTTTATGTATATAAGATACAGATTTTAAAATGCAAAATGGAAAATGATAAACAATATCACAATGTTTTGAATGGTTAAGAATAATTAGCGATTGAGTTCATTTGGAAAAAAACTAATGTTTTCTTTATGTTTATACAAAATTTATAAATTAATCTTTATTATAAAATTTTATGGGACCATATTTGAAAAGACCCACACCACATTGGGTTTTTATACGGTATATTATCTTATAAAATTGTGTCATATTTTGAATCATACCAATCCGAGCATTGTGAAAATTATTAATTTTGTGTTAATAAACTTATCTAATACTAATTCATACTAAATTTTAAAATTATTTTTATTTTATTTTATAAACCAAGTGTTACAAAATTTAAATACAGTTACACAGTCTAAAATGGTTTTATTCTCATTTTCTATAGCATTTATAAACTTCTTAAATACAATTATATATATCGAATTTTCGAAGAATTCCAAAATATTTAGTACATAATACTAGCTCCTCCTCCTGTAGAATAGGAATTAATTACTATTTATTATTTGAATTTAGGATAATAGGAGTATGCAAATATTTGGTATACATATGAAAATTCTGTTTGGAAAAATTCAGCGGCCCCAGATGCTACCAGATGCACATCTTCTCACATTCCGCTTTGGTGTTTCGGTAGCGTGTAGTGGAGCTGCAACACCAAACATTCTTTTGGTCTTTTAAAGAATGTTCATTTGGGTTTTTAATCGAGGTTGGCACATACATAAAGTTTAAAGAATAAAACAATTAAAAAGATGATATAGTATAATAATATTATATTAATGGTAATGATGCTAAAGGATTGGATGGACCGTAAGCGATATATGACTTACATTCATGAAAACTAGAAAACAAACCAGAACAATACAAAATATAGTAAATTTGGATGCCGACATTGTAACTCTTCACTGTAAATAAATGCTTTGTTTTATTGTATGAAAATAAACTTAGATGTTTTGTAAATTCAGCGGCCCCAGGTGCTACCAGATGCATATCTTCTCACATAACGCTTTGGTTTGTCGGCAGTGTGTATTGGAGCTGCAACACCAAACATTCTTTGGTGTTTTAGAGCAGGTTCCTTTGGGTTTTTTTTTCCAGGCTCGCACCTGTATAAAATTTAAAGAATAAAACAATTAAAAAGATAATGAAGTATATTAATATTATTTTAATGGTAATGATGCTAGAGGATTGGATGGAATGTAAGCTATATATGACATACATTCATGAAGACTAGCAAGACAAACCAGAACAATAAAAAATAAAGCAAATTTGGATGCCGACATTGTAACTTTTCACTGCAAATAAATGTTTTGTGTGTTTATTGTAGGATGCCTTAGATTTGAAACATGTACATATATATATATATATTTAATTCCGAAGACTATTTTTAGCATTATCCAGAAATAGTTTTTTAAATTGATTGGTTGATTTTATTTTCTTTCTATCCTAAAATATTTATGTTAAATTTTATTCAAAACATTTATTTTAGTTTTTGATAGAATATGTCATCACCTAAAATACCTATTAGCGACGACCATATATATATGTAACATTGAATGATTAAATATGTGGTAAAATACAACTAGCGATAGATTAACTACCAATTTTAGCATTTACTAAGTTCACATCAATACCATTAAATGGTGACATGTGTATATGTCCCTGAAAACTTTTCGCGTCATGATCCGTAGAATCTAAAATTAGATTTTGGTTACCTTATTATCCTTATATCCTAAATATTTACCTTACAAAGTCATTCCAAATTCTCATTTTATTTTTTCGTAGGATATATCACCACCTAAACATACAAATTACTGATATCCACATATATATTTCCACGTTGAAAGATTAAATATGTGGCCAAAATCAATTAGCAATGAATTAGCTACTAATTGTTTTATTTACTAATTTATTGTAGATGGAAAAATATAGTCTTCGATTCTTAAAGGATTAATCTGTATATATTATGCAAGTCTTGAATTATATTGATTGAAGTGAAATATTATTGTAAGTAAAAATTAATGGTTGTTGAAAAAAACTTGGTTTTGTCATTCACAGATTAAGAAAATATTTTATGTAAAACAAGAATTTTTTTTGTCATGGTTTAGAAATGTTATAAGGAAATGTTATATATATTTAATAAAGTAATGGTTTCTTCAAAAAACTCATTTTATCATTCACATATTTAAAACTATTTTATGTAAAATAAAATAATAATTTCTGTCATGGTTTATATATTACTTAATCTAAACTTTGGATTTTATCTTGTTACTGTTTGATTATTTTATGTATATAAGATACAGATTTTAAAATGCAAAATGGAAAATGATAAACAATATCACAATGTTTTGAATGGTTAAGAATAATTAGCGATTGAGTTCATTTGGAAAAAAACTAATGTTTTCTTTATGTTTATACAAAATTTATAAATTAATCTTTATTATAAAATTTTATGGGACCATATTTGAAAAGACCCACACCCCATTGGGGTTTTTATACGGTATATTATCTTATAAAATTGTGTCATATTTTGAATCATACCAATCCGAGCATTGTGAAAATTATTAATTTTGTGTTAATAAACTTATCTAATACTAATTCATACTAAATTTTAAAATTATTTTTATTTTATTTTATAAACCAAGTGTTACAAAATTTAAATACAGTTACACAGTCTAAAATGGTTTTATTCTCATTTTCTATAGCATTTATAAACTTCTTAAATACAATTATATATATCGAATTTTCGAAGAAATTCCAAAATATTTAGTACATAATACTAGCTCCTCCTCCTGTAGAATAGGAATTAATTACTATTTATTATTTGAATTTAGGATAATAGGAGTATGCAAATATTTGGTATACATATGAAAATTCGGTTTGGAAAAAATTCAGCGGCCCCAGATGCTACCAGATGCACATCTTCTCACATTCCGCTTTGGTGTTTCGGTAGCGTGTAGTGGAGCTGCAACACCAAACATTCTTTTGGTCTTTTAAAGAATGTTCATTTGGGTTTTTAATCGAGGTTGGCACATACATAAAGTTTAAAGAATAAAACAATTAAAAAGATGATATAGTATAATAATATTATATTAATGGTAATGATGCTAAAGGATTGGATGGACCGTAAGCGATATATGACTTACATTCATGAAAACTAGAAAAACAAACCAGAACAATACAAAATATAGTAAATTTGGATGCCGACATTGTAACTCTTCACTGTAAATAAATGCTTTGTTTTATTGTATGAAAATAAACTTAGATGTTTTGTAAATTCAGCGGCCCCAGGTGCTACCAGATGCATTCTTCTCACATAACGCTTTGGTTTGTCGGCAGTGTGTATTGGAGCTGCAACACCAAACATTCTTTGGTGTTTTAGAGCAGGTTCCTTTGGGTTTTTTTTCCAGGCTAGCACCTGTATAAAATTTAAGAATAAAAAAATTAAAAAGATAATGAAGTATATTAATTTATTTTAATGGTAATGATGCTAGAGGATTGGATGGAATGTAAGCTATATATGACATACATTCATGAAGACTAGCAAGACAAACCAGAACAATAAAAATATAAAGCAAATTTGGATGCCGACATTGTAACTTTTCACTGCAAATAAA
>NW_026617741.1:0-15571 GCF_000801105.2 Raphanus sativus
AAACTAGAACAAAACTAGAAAATAATTCGGTTGAACTGAACAAATACAAACAAAACCAAACCGAACACAAATCAAACAAAGTTCAACCGAACACAAACTAAAAAAACCTAATTTTTGGTTGATTTCTGTTACAGTTTTCTTAAATCCAAACAAATCAAACCAAAACTAAACCCAAATTAAACCGAAATGCACCCCTACTTTCTAAAATTTGATGCTTGGATTTTTGTCCATAATACGTCTTCTCGAGATGATGATTTTCTGGTCATCAATCTCATAATGATTGGACAATGATCGATGGACCCGACTTTACTCTCGAGCAATAATGGATAAGGTTGTATTGCTTGAATCATGTCTGATATCATATTATATTAGATGTGATTCTAACATAAAACCAATTGAAGATAAATAAACAATCTCATATGCATTATATACTAGTTAACTAGGTGATCATCTTGAGATCAGGCACGGTACAAATATTTACCACAAAGCTATAATTTAATAATAACTTAACATTTTGGTTTCATTTTTATAGAGTTATATGTAATTTGTATGTAAAAAAATAGATACAACATTATTTTAAATATATTTTTCTAGTTATTTGAGTTAAATATTTAATTTTCAGTACAAAATTTTGGATAGTTCAATTATTTGTTTTAGTATAGTGAATGTCATATATTCCAAACATAACTACTACTTGGTTATAACTTAATGTATTATTTTAGTAATTACATTTAGTTTAATTTTTCATATTAGATAGGTGTGGACATTAGAGTATTTAAATCAGTTTTGGGTAGGAACCGATCAGTATGAAGTTTTTCAGGTAAAGATATTTTGACCCATTTAGGAACAGATATAGTTTCAATTCGGTTTCAGTTTAATTTTCTTATGTTTTGGTTGGGTTCGGTTCTTAATTTAATAGTGTAATTTTTTTTTGAAATATAATAGTATTGGTCATTATTAAAATTAATGTAAGTGCCACATATTGAAAAATAATTTTTCAAATAATATTATAAAAATATATCATCTACAATTTATGATATTTTTACAAAACCATAATATTCAGAAAATGATATTAGTTGTTAAAGATGTAATTAAACTCGTGAAATTTAGTTAAAGTACTGCAAATATAAATATTTTTCAAAAATAATACAATTATTATTTTCAAATCAAAATTAGAAGAAAGTTATTAATTAAGAAAAGGATATTAAAAATAAATAATAATTAAGAAAATAGATTAAAAGTTTACTAAAGATAGAAAATCTCATTTTTATATATTTTAAACATTTATTAAAAATAAAATAAAAATTAATAATGGCAATTAGTACAATAACTTAGATTCATTATCTATTATATTTTTTATTAAACCATACTATTTAAAAAATGATATTAATTGTTAAATATACAATCAGACAAAATACTACACATATAAATATTTTTCAAACAATAATAAACTAATATTTTCATAACAAAATTTGGAAAGATATTATTAACGAAGAAAATGAAACTAAAAAAATAATTAACAAAAGGAGATTAAAAGATTATTAAAGAAAGAAGATGTGATATTTTCTTATTTAATATATTTTCTATTTTTATTTTCAAAAATAATTATTAAAATAATAATAATAATGATAATTAGTATAATAAATTTGATTCATTAAAGATATCTAGTAGTAATTAACTATTATAAAAATTAAAGTGTCCACGATAGGTAAAAAAATGATTTCTCAGACATAGAGGTAACATTTTAACTTTGAACTAGATTATGATCCGCCCGGTCGGGCGGGTTTTCATTCTTTTGCAAGCACAGATTATGTTTTCTTTTATCATAACGCAAACTTGCTATAAAACTTATGTTTTGATTTGTTTTTGTACATCATGAAGTTAATTTAAAAAAAATATATTACATAATTGCTCCGTAAATTTTATTATATTCTGACGTCTAATATATTTCTTTTATGAATTATACTGAAAGTATAGATATCAATTATTAACAGAAACATGGGAACTCCTAAATCGAAATATTGTGTTTGATCAGTTTGAAATGAAAAAAATAGTAACTGAGATGAACGGTATGAACCGATGTTCAGAAATAATTCTTTTTATCCAAATATTTTTATGCAATCTGTTCTGAAATCTATGTGTACATCGCTAAAACATTAAAATCAGAGCATGTATAATGGTATTATTGTTGTTTGGCATAGTGGAGAGGGCGGTTTTTATTTTGTGTTTATGTTTCTAAAATTCAATCCGATCTTAAAATGGTTAGAAGACATAGTCGATGATTATAGTATGAAACTGTATAGTTTTTTATTAACATAGATATCAGTATATATTCAGTTATGATACATTTAATAATAATTATGAAGTCCATTATGGTATTTAGTATTAATAATGTATTAGCTGTTTAAGATAGATATGGAATCAGTTATTTTCTTTAATTTATAAGGAATGAGTTAATTAATTTAAATATGATGTCCAACTGAAAAATCCACCTAGAATAAGTTGTGATGTTTCTGTTTTAATAAGATAGATGTAGGATCTTTGTCTAGTACATTGGCATTTTGACCTTTGGTTAGTTATCTCGTGAAATGCAGATATTAGTAAACCCACTTTCAAATTTCTTTGCACATATATCCGGCTCTGACCAAGTCAGAGACCATCCAATATTACCAGGGGCGGAGGCGGTAGGTAAGCACTATTTGTTTAATAATATTTATTTTATTTAAAGAAATTTTGCAAAACAATTATTTTTGTTTTAAAAAAATATAATAACCCCATTAAAAATAAAAATTTAATATTATTAAAAAAATTTGACCCCAATATAAAATATTCTGACTCCACCGCTGAATATTATTGTTCCACTGCCTTTGATGATAGTAAAACGGCTCGGTGATAAGTCTTTGGACAATGCGGTATATCTGTTGTTGACATAAAATCTCGTGGAAATTCTCTCAGTACTACATCATACATGTGATGCAGCCTGACTCGTTGAATACTAACCAAGTGCCTGGATTCTAACGATCATTGTAAGTATAGTATAAAAAAAAAGTATACATCTCTTTCGACCAAAAAATAATACATCTGTTAAGGGAAAAAAATCAAACACGTGACACTGGACCACAAGACAGATCCTCTTCACAAGAAAATATACTGTAAGGAGAAGTGCTTGGAGGATCATGAACTTGAGCCACACCTTCAAGCATCTGCGTTACAGTTCTCATGTTAGGTCTCATTTGCTGGTTCTTCTTGTATACACCATATCCCTATTTTTCACATGTCTCTACCATCTCCATGTCCTCCATCGCCTCTACATCGTCTTCGATAAGATCAACCAGCCTCCTAGTTCAGAAACAACATATGCCCAATCGATGAGAATCACGTTATCCTCAAGATCAACTGTTTTCTTGCAGGACACGATTTCCAAAAGCATTACTCCCTAGAAATATACATCTACTTTGGATGAAATAGGACTGTTCCTGAACCACTCTGTCGCGACATACCCTTTTGTTCCACGAATGTTTGTGAGAGTATTCGTTTGTTTCATCCTCAGAAGCTTTGCTAGACCTAAGTCTGAAATGCGTGGACTGTAAGACTCATCTAAAAGTATGTTCTGCGGTTTTATGTCGCAGTGTAGGATTTGCTCACAACATTCTTCATGTAAATACAAGATTCCATGTGAAATCTCTACCGCGATTATCCTTCTATCTTTCCAGTTAGGTCTTGGACGCTTGAAAAGGAAACTGGCAAGCGTCCCATGAGGTAAGTACTCGTAGACGATCAAACGACTCTGCCCTTCGTTGCAAAAGCCAATGAGCCTTACGTCTTACCGATCGCTTTAACCTCGTTTCTAAACTCTTTCTCGCCTTCTTGAGCCACTGGGTCTACTTTCTTGACAGCCAAGGTAACTTGAGAATCGCCTGCCCCTTTTAAAAATCCTTTATAGACGATTCCATATGCTCCTCTTCCAAGCTCTTCCATGAAATTTCTAGTAGCCTCCTCGAGCTCTTTGTATGTTACAATTAAAGACTCTTAGATTCAACTCAAATGCATTAGCAGCACTGATATCTCTCGCTTTATTCGTTTTTTTACTCTTACTTTTCTTTTTGTATAGATCAAGCAACATGAGATTTGCAAAATCTGAGGTTCCAAGGAAAAATCGAACAAGCGACGATTAGCTTGATTAACCACTAAGCCCTTTCTCAAAAAAAAGAAAGAAGAAAAACTTGATCAACCAGTGACGGTCTTGTCCTCTCTTTGTGGTAACTGGGACATCTGTTTTGCCTTTGACCTATTTTTAGAACCTTAATGAGAGTGTCGCTAGATATAGTCGCTGATCTCTGACCGTAAGACAATGGATACTTTTTCTTCCAACGGTCCTGGTTCGCTCCAAAAACAACAGCAGCACAGAAACAATCGTTAAGACAAGCATCTTAGTTACTATAGTTAGCAAAAAAAAAGAAGCATCTTTACAACTTTCTTCATCATAGTTGTTAGATGTAGCCTGATGAACTTTCCTTTTCCGAAGCCTGTCTCCGTCCGGCGAGATGAGAGATTCCTTCCAACGTCTAAACTCTGCACCAAAATATATATATATATACGTCTTTTACCAAAAAAGTAAAAATAGATACGCCTTTCTATACTATTATGAGCTTACGTGAAATCACTACGTCTGTCTCACATCAATAAGCTCATTCACTCTCAATAATTTTATAAACTTCGTTTTAATGTCCGAAAATAATATTCTTAAACTTTGGTACTTATCCGTTACTTATATAATACAACCTCATATTTTTAGTATAAAAGTTTTCAGATTCCGAATCTTCGGCTGCAAGGATTTTATAAGACAACAAAACATTTAAGACCATTAGAATTTAATTTTTAAGAGATTTTCATAATTAATTTTTTCATAAAGTTACATTTTTTTTTAATTTTGTGATCAAAATAAAATACATTCAAATAAAATATTTCTTGGGCCTTTTCCATTATATTTTGTATAAATAATATATACTTTTATTAAGAACGAGCCTTTAGCTATTAAGATATAGATAACACGAGATGGTCCTGTGTGACCCTTTTTCTGCTTCTGTTTCAGTTATGAACCTGGGGTTCAGACTCTGATATGGGCCTTGTAATGGGCTACCTTCTTTTAAGCTTTAACGAATTTCTGTTGATAAAAAGAAAAGATATAGAGAACACGAGCTGTGGGATCCAGGGTGCTTTAACTCACCTGAGTAGACAACAGTTTGTCTGTGGGGTTATCGAAGCTCGACCACAAATCCTTACTGGAATCTTTGCTCAACAGGCGGCAGTTTCCGGCGTTGGTCATCTGCAGTTAGTGTAACCTTGGAACCAGCAAGGACAAGACCACTATTTGTGTTGACATCTTGTGCGTGCCACACGATGGTTGCGTTGGGAATCTTGTCGAACCATATGGATATATAGAGTGAAACCATCGTTTGGATGGATCTTTCGGAACCCTAAGGCGAAGTCATCGAAATGCGACTTCCCAAAATTATTTTAGTAATGATCTCTTGTGCTATTTGTACAAAGTACAAACCTATTTGTGCCACGCGGTACCTTGCCTTTACAACTTTAAAGCGCACGATACTGAACAGATTACAATAAGACTAAATTTGATCAAGGTTGATTAACAGAATTTGTATATTCATAAACCTAGCCAGTGAGCACATTTATGAACAATAGAATGCTGATATATTGATTTCACGTGCCACAGTAAAAGAAGTATCAATTCATCATTCATCATTCATCAAAAATCATCACAAAGATAAATATCAATCTTCGGTCTTGAGAATGACAGCGTAAATATACGTCTTGACATTGTAAGTCCATCATTGCATATATATTTTTTCAAGAGTAGCTAAAACATACATCAATATTAAGCATTAATTATCTTATCATATATAGATATCTCTATTTATTCGTCGTATGGCGTAACATCCAAGCCGGCAGAAGAGAGTTTGGTTCCGTCAACGATGATGCACCACCGTTCTCTCCCCCAACAAAGCTATCTCTGCCCATTTAATAATTAATTAAAAAGAATCATTCACAGCTAGATATGTATATTACACAATTGATCAATCTCCAAATCTAACTTGTAAGTATTATTAAAAGAGAGAGGAGACCTGGATGAGGTTAAACAGTATTGGGGCTGAAGGATTGAAGACTTGTTGGTGCATTGGATTAATTGTCCTTCTTGAGGACCCGTTTTCTTCTCCCTCTCTCTAATCTTATCATATCATAAGTTTGTCACTGTTAGTATACTACATGAGATGCACGAATTATATGTGTTTTTTAAGTTTACTATATGAATATAATTATTATGATACATTTTATACAAATATAAAAGTAATCATTACAAATAAACTATGCATCTAGTTAAATATACCAAAAGGTAATAAAAGCAGTAGATATATGCATTGTCGATTAATCAATCAACCTATATATATAGTTCTACAACTTATATATTGACGCCTGTTTAGCTATGTTTTCAGCATTACTGTTTTTTTAGAAACACTACTAGATCAGTTAACTTTAATTGATGTTTTAGAAAAAAAATTGTTTCAGAATAAATGATACTAAGTATATATGCAAAAATTCCATGTTACTTGTTGTTTGTATTATGCAGTTTGACTTTTAATTGGTTGAATTGTCTGTAGTAAATGCTATTTTATGAAAAAGAAGATTTATTGAACAAGCATTACTAATTCCATAATCAGTGTGCAAAATTTTTAAACATCACTTATTTTTAAACCGAGGAGTATAATAGATAACAATAATTGTTTTTTTTTAAAGCAAACAATCACCATATATATATATGGTTGTAAATACTACATACATAGAATACATTGCTCCACATTTATATATATATATATATATATATCAAATTTTGCTAATATCATCTATTACAGTAGTATAAAACTTGTACATAATTCTATAGTAAATTAATTTAATTACATAAATATATATATTCATATTCTTATGTTATAATATATTGTTATAATATTTTAATGTAAAATTTGGTGAGATGAAATACTTAGGCAATTATCTCATTCGCAATTCTTTCAATTCCACTTTAACTCAAAACAAAACCGTGTAATTCAAAAATAAAGTTGTACTAACCTTTTTGAGGAGCGTATTATTGTGATCTTGCAAGGCCTTATCCTGATACATTTTAAATAAAAGTAAAGTTATATATACAGAAATTAATTGTTCTGATAATCTAATTAATTGTCACTTTACCTTCTTCTGGAGAGCTGATATGGATTCGAACATGGCTTGGTTCTGCAGATATCGTAAAAAAATTAAAATAAGACCATCACAAAATTCACTTGAATTCATATTTCATACCCAAACTCAACTTTTTGGTCTACAACTTATCCTCATATGTAGATGTATGTATTAACGTTCTCATTATACCTTTCTTGACCTAATGCTCTTGATAGCAGCATCGAGCTGATGCTCCAAGCTTTGAAGCTCCTTTAAACTCAACGATTCAAGATCTTCCCCCATGAAATTCCTGTGAATTTTCATTTTTGTGACTACTGGTTAGACGCACAAGCATTGTGATTGTTTTATTACCTAGATATCTATCCAGGCCGGGCGAATTTAGAAAATTAATCTAGTGGGTGCACTATCAATAATAAAACAGATAAAGTACAAAGAATGTATTGAACCCAAGTTGATACGGGTGCACAACCTTAACATTACCATCTGATCCAACAGGTTATCTACAGTTTTTGTAACAAAACTTAAACTATACCAGATTATTACGGGTGCACAGGCCCGCATAAAGTTTTGTGATCAAAGAACGTCGTGAGGATACAAGACACAACAGCAAGTTCCTCTATTACTGTATATATATTATCAAGAGATCTCGAAGATGACTACATCTTGAATCAAGATAGAATTTGTTATTCTAAGTTATGAGAAATGATGAAGTCCATGAATGGCATGATGCATATTCCTTCTTTAAGTTATATATTATTATTTTTAATAATAGGACTACGCAAGCAAGTTGAATACATTTGAGTTTATGTTCAACTCAAAGTCTAGTTCGATATTAAAAAAAAAGTCTAGTTTGATATAGTATTAAAAATGTATTTATAATATACCTCTTGTTCTTCTCAAGTACCTCAACTCTTGCCTTGAGCTTTGCATGTTCTAGAACCCAATTTTCCTACAACATTAATTGGTATATGAATATGATAGCACTAGTTACTACAACAAATATACATAATTGAACGAGACTTATGAAATAAACAGCTAGAAGTAAAACCATATCTCAAAACTTACACTCTGTGAAATGTCACGGCCAACAAGTTGTCTATCTGAGTACAAATAGCGATCATAGCGTTCAAGTATCCTTTCCATGCTAGGTTTCAGAAAATAAAATAAAAATGCACTTAATTAGTTAACTGATCAGTATACATCAGACTTCAATTTCACATATTATAATGTGTGACATTAGTATACTGACAGAAGATCACTAAAAGTAAGAAAATAAACAAAAATGTATATAAAACCTGCTTTTGTGACTCCAGAAAACATCATAGAAAATATACGTACAGCTTCAATGTCAAGATTCGAGTTTACCTCTTGACTCGGTTATTATTTTTTTTTTTTTGGTATCAAAAGGCTTGACTCGGTTATTTATAGCAAACAGTATGATGATTATATATGTATACGCTCGTACAAACAAACATATAAACACACACAAAACGCATTTATATCAGTACGAATTTTTTTTTGATATCAGTACGAACTTACATATATGTTGAACGTTATGTTAATTTTCTAAAAAAAAGTTTGAGAAAAAACGTTATGTTTTTGTCCACTGGATTATAGGACATCCTTGTAAATGCTTTATTTCATTTTTTCAATCAACATCTCTTTCAAACATATGTTATTAATTAAGTATTATACATGGTATATGCATATACATACGCGTACGTGCCTGTGTGCACGTGCTTCCATACACCAAAAGAGGCAATCAAATCGTGAGTCTGCATATCATAGTTTTATGCTTGTTTTATCTGAGTAAAGCAAGTAAAAATAAACATAAACAGTTTTTTTTCCTGCGTCCGTAAGTAAAACCCAAAAAAAAACCCTAATTTCTGGAGCCACTTCTTAGGGAACAAACAAATCTACAGTTGATATGCAGCACACAAGGAAAAGATTTAGATTTATTTTCAAGGGTGACAACGATCTAATTCAAGACGTACGAATGAAAAAAAACAAATCTAATATTTTTTTTTAAACAAAACAAATCTAATTAAAAATCAAGAAATCAGATGTATATATGATCGATGTGAATATACGATATAATATATAGTTTATGAGTTAAATCAAAAGGTAACAATTACCAAGAGTCGGTGGAATATTCGAAGAGTTTGCCTTTGGAAGAGAAGACGATGAGAGCAACCTCAGCATCGCAGAGAACAGAGATCTCATGAGCTTTCTTGAGCAAACCAGACCTTCTCTTTGAGAAAGTAACTTGTCTGTTGATCTTGTTCTCTATCCTCTTCAGCTGAACCCTACCCCTCCCCATCTCTCTCTCTATTCAAAACCTCAAGAATAAGAGAGAGAAATCATCACCCTGAAATGACTAATGTATCTCTCTTTCTTATCTCTCTGGGTATCTTTTGTGTTGAATGTGATAATTTCTAATTTCATTTATTATTTTTTTCGTGTGGACCTTTGTTGGGTCTCGCGTGAGTCTACGCCTCTACGGTGAGGTAAGCGTGTCAACAGTGTCGTAAGTGATATGGTATGAATACAGTATAACGATGTGAATACATAGACGATGCTATATGTGGAAACAGATAAAAAATCCATATTTATTGCCTAAACATTATGAGCGTTATTATAAAAGCATTCAGAAATGTTAATGTTCTCCAAATATTCTTTGCTCAGTTTTTTGTATGGATTATTTGTTAGAGCATTTAGAGTTAAAATATATAAAAAATAAAATTAATTATATATAATTAATTTATTTTATTTAATAATATTAAAAATTTGTTCATAATAAAAAAATTTGTATTTTTAAAAATAAAAATTGTGATTAAATATTTTTAAATTTTAAAAAGAACAATATTTCAAATTTAAAATATAATATTTTTAAATTTTATATAATTACACATATCATTTATTCTAATAAAACATAAAATAATATACATTATAAATTAAAATTAAAAATATATATATTATTTAGAAATAAATAAATTATATTTCATATATTAATGTTATGATAATATTATATATGAATCATTTACTGCTCTACCAATAAATAAATAATGGTAATATATATATATATATAAATTATATATCATTAATTTATTTTTAATAATATCAAAAATTATTTTTATATCCAAAAAAGTATATTTTAAAATAAACTTTACATTTTTTTTTGGCACAAGGAGATTCATTGATAAATAAAAGGCTTCGGGCTCAAGTTTACCCAGTAAGTGAACTTACAATAGAAGCAGTCGAAAGGGCTCGTTTAGCGAGTCTATCTGCTTCAACATTTTTGTTACGATTGAAACGAGAAAAGGAGATAACGACGAAACCAGAGGCAATATGTTGGATGTCAAGGACGATTCCATAGATTTCCTTTACCTGAGTGTCGCTGATAATTGCTCGGATGAACGTTAGGTTGTAAGAGAATACTTTAAACTTGGTGAGCTCGAGATTTCCTTCACATTTATTTTTTAAATATAAATTTTCACATTTAAAATTTAATATTGTTTATATAATTAAATAAGATTTATTATTTTTAATAACAAATATATTATTAATATATATTATTTTAAATAAATATATTATATACTAACTTTTATGATAAATTTAAAATTATATATTGCTACTGTTCTACCAATTTCTTTTATAAAAAAAATTAACGAGAACATACACTTTTTTCAGCATACAGTTTCTCTTGGATATTGATTCTACGGTATATTGTTACTGCTTCTTCATTCGGAACGAGACCAGAGTGGAGATGAAGTTAAGGGCTGTTTGGGAAATAAACCATATGATGTATTGTCAAGGTCTCATAGGTTCTTAGTTTTGTGCCTCCCCTTACGTTGTTTCCGTACCGTACGGTCTTGACATTGCTTTTAAGGTTAAGAATCAGAAGATCAAGAACTCAAATATATTGTATATTTAAGTTAATTACAAAAAGAATATATTGTATATTATAATATATATGTATATATATTGTATATATGGCTTTCATGGAGAAAACATACATTTTAATCTATTTTTATCAACATTCTAGGCTGAACTGAACCAACAAAATTTAGCATAAATAAATAAAAATATGAAATTTTCTATAGGCTAGCGTTAAGCTTTTGGACCAACATGCACAAGTACTATAAATAATTCAATTGATGTAATCACAGTCTCTCTTTTGACCGGAAGAGAGTAGCCCATAAGAGAATCTTAAACGTATGGTACGGTACTCTCAATGTAAGAAAGCCCCCATACCAATTACCTACCATCTTCGTAATCTCAAAAGTCTCCCACATTGAAAATTGAAAAAAAAACATTAACTAATATATAAACTAATCAACTTATTACTAATATGTTTTAGGTTGGAAACATATTTAACTTAAAATGATATCAGATCTCAATCTATAGTCTAGTTCTAAACATTTTAAGATAAACGCTCAAAAAACCACATGCAATCTCGAAAAACGTATTATAGGCAAAATCTCACATTAGAAGTTGGGAAAAATATCAATTTTATTATTATCAAATGATTTTAAGCTGAAGTTTATCTAATTTAACATGATATCAGAGTCTATTTCATACAATATAATTCGATTTTGTCCTAAACATTCCAAGATTGATGTTTAAAGAGCAATAATTTTAAGTGGGAGTATTAGAGAGAAATCTTTTAATAACTATATCTCTGACTGCCTAACTCATTTGGCACAAAAAAAAACTATTAGGTATGATGTTTTTTGTTGAAGACCCATAAGATATGTATACATGGATTCGCTTAATCTAAAATGACAAATTGTTAATGTATTATTTTAGTCACACTAATCTTTGTAGGATTAGCATACATAGACCGCGACAAGAGTAATTATACACTAGAACTATAATTTCGTCTGAAGGTTCAACTGTTTTTTTTTTGTGGTGTCGGAACAGGGAACGTGTTCCGATAAGAAGTTAACAAACAACATTCATGTTGGTCACGTGATTAATAATTTTCATGTCTGACCTCTGCGTGATATATATGCACGCCATAAATTGATCTGAAAGATTAAAGCCTTGTTCTTTTGTCACCCACAGCGTCAGCGTCTGCGATTAAAAACATAATAGTAATGGAATCAAATAATAGAGTAAAATGAAGATGGCGGAGCTTTTTGTTGACGCAGGGTAAAGAAGCGAGAGATAATAATTGAGACGCAGCATCGATGTCGAGCCGCAAATATTTACGGCGTCAAAGAAAACACGGACATGATCAGTAGCGGCAGTCGCAGCGGCAACTTTATAACGGACACTGCAAATAACTTTCTCCGGCTTGCTTGTTAATTATTGGTCTCAACGCCCTTAGCTGCGTTAGCGAAACGAACAAGGCTTTAAGCGAATGCGATTGATAATTGAATGAATATCAAATTGTGAAGAATTCATAACTGAACCAAGGAATAACCTTAATTTTTTCCGTTTCTTTGGACTAGGGATGGGCGTTCGGATACCCATTCGTGTTCAGATCGGATATTTCGGATTTTCGGTATAGGAGTATAATACCTGTTTGGATATATCTGAACTTCGGGTCGGGTTCGGGTATTTTCAGTTCGGGTTCGGTTATTTCGGGTTAGGTTCACATATATAGATTTTGAAAGAAAAAAATTAATTTTTTCATTTTTTAAGGTTCTTGTATTTAAAAATTTAGTTTTCGATTAACTGATTTTTTATTTATTTTTAATAGATTGAATTATTAATAGATTTGGAGGTAATTTCAAAAATAAATAGA
The DNA here is from genome assembly GCF_000801105.2 of Raphanus sativus. NCBI lineage: Eukaryota > Viridiplantae > Streptophyta > Magnoliopsida > Brassicales > Brassicaceae > Raphanus > Raphanus sativus. The sequence goes on from NW_026617741.1 coordinate 13,001, forward strand.
CATTTATTTGGCTATTATTTTTAGAATTTGAATGTAATTTTTGTTAATACATGAAACAAAAAGCTTGATATTCATTTTAAGTGAATATCAAATTATTTTTCTCCGTAATTATATGTATATTATATAATTTTAAAGCATGTGTGACATCAATATTAATATTTTAAATAAAACAAGAGATGAAAACTAGAAATATAATGGTAAGTATATATATGTTCGGTTGTCTTCGGATATCCATTTGGAGTTCGGGTATTACCCGTTTGGGTTCGGATATCCGATCTCTCTTAAATCAATACTCATTTGGGTATTTTATTATTTCGGTTTGGATTTCAATTCGGGTTTTCGGATCAGGTTCGGGTGCGGTTTCGGATATCGGGTAAAATACCAACTCCTACTTGAGACGTATATTTTCTGTTTTTCTCCTTCTATTGTTTGATCAGGAACAATACAATATCTGTAAATCATATTTAAGGGTGTTCGGTAAGCAATATTTTGTATGCCAAAATCTATACTATTAAAAAGGATCATTGTGAAAAAATCTACTTATAAAAAGTTATTGCACCCTCATTAATGGCATAATAGTAATTTAGTTAATGGTCTTACATATAATTCTAATAAACCAATACTATATTAGTAATGCACTACCACTGAATTATATGAAACGTGAGGATCCACTAATCTCAATTTATTACTAGATTTTGACCCGCACGCCCGTGCGGGTGTATATTTCAAAATATATTGCTATTTATTTTTCATGTCAATATTAAAGTTGGATAAAAAATTCAAATCTGAAGAAAAATAATTTAAATGGATTATCCAAACCTGAACTGAACCCACAAAGATCCGAATATAATTCGAACTGAAATTTAGAAATAACTGAATGAGGCTGAAATCTTTGACCCCGGAAACCCAAAACCCAAAACCCAAACAGGTCCGAAACGAACCCGAATAGATACATGAACGTCCAGCCCTAGTCATAATTCGAACTAAAATTTAGAAATATATGAATGGGGCTGAAATCTTTGACCCCAGAAACCCGAAACCCAAACAGATCCGAAACGAACCGGAATGGATACCTGAACGCCCAGCCCTAATCACTATTATGTATCATATATACGTCATCGTATAATTAATTGTAGTGGTCCATCATATAAATAATCATATAATTAATAGTATTTTATATGTACTATCTTATAAATAATCACATATATTATATTCTTAAAGTTTAATGTAAAATATAAAAACCATAATTTAAGTTGGTATATGAAATTAATTTTTTTGTTGTATTTTTCTTATATATATTGAAAATATTTTTTAATAATGGTTATTGGAAAACAATGTTTTTAGATAATTAGATTAGTCCATTTTGAATATTTCAAAACTGATATACTTTTATCCATGTTTCAAAGTTTTAATTTTTTCATTATTTTTTATGAATTATTTTTAATTTTATGATTTTTGTTTTTGAAAATTGAACTTTTGAAATTTTTATATTTGACTAAACTAAATAAAGTAACAATACTGTTTTTAAATTTTTTTATATAATATACTATTTATATTTCAGTTTGTGTTTATATTTTTACCATAAAGAATTGTAAACAAAAAGAATTGTAAATATAGTGACAAAATTGTAAATAAAAAGATATATAGAATGAAGGTTTTTTAAATTTATTATAAAAAACAATGGCTAAATGTTTAAATAAAAGAAAGTATTAAATATGTTATTCATGTTTCTAAACAATTCTCATTTGTTATTAATTTATTAAAAATACAGTGGCTAAATGTGTAAATAAAAGAAAGTACACATCTCTACTATCTATATTTCCAAACATATCTCATTTATTCTATTATTCATGTTTCCAAACATATCTCATTTATTCTACTATCTTTATTTCCAAACATATTTCATTTATTCTACTATTCTTGTCTCCAAACAATCAAATTGTGTATTTTAACTTTAATAATATAGATATTTAAGAATACCCATAAAATACAATTTGGCAACCGCTAAATTTATTATTTTTTGGAAAAATCCAATTTGCATTTTCACATCTTCTCTAACTATTTTTTAAACTTCAAAATCATCAAAACTTGAAAAATATATTAAATATATTGATGTGAATAATATAAATAGAGAATAAATAAAATTATATATACAAAATAGTAATTATTAATAAGAAAAAATGGATCTAAATGAAATAAATATTTAGGCCAAGATTGGGTGTATATGATGGGCTAATGGTAAATCAAAATTTGATTTGTTATTGAAGATTAATTTCGAAGAAAGAAATATCTAGTTATGATCTCTTGTGTAATAGCGATTGCTTGGATTTAGGAGTCTGTTGATTTGTTATTGAAGTAACAAATATTAAGTTATGATCTTGGGTGTTTAAAAACGATTGTGTGGTTTTAGGAATCTTTTTTAATGGTAGTGAATTGTGGAAGGAAAATAGGATTTTTAATTTAGATTTTGTACACAAAAGATGGGAAATATGCCAAACAATTAATTTGTTAAATAGTAAAATAACTAAACCATAATCGCCAAACAGCATATTTAGTATCGATTGTGATAAA
>NW_026617742.1:0-15567 GCF_000801105.2 Raphanus sativus
ACAAAACCAGACAGCTTGCCCTAGTAGTGCATCAAGGAGGCAGGCGGGACACGTGTAAGAATCTGGCCCATCTGTACGCGCCACGCGTCACCCCGCTCTACTTGATCGAACCACTTCGCACCGCCGTCGACAACCAACAAACACCGACACCCTCTTTTTGCGGAGCTCCGATAACGCAGAGTCTCCACGTCTCCATAGCTGATCTACGGCGCTCTGTCTTCACGCCAGAGAGGTCTTCGCCCTAACCGACCTCTTTCTCCGACTTGAACCACCGGAAACCCTAGACAAGCAAGCCAAAGAACCACCGCTATTCTCCCTCTCGTACGTCGTCGCATCACCGGAGATCTTCCTCTCAAGCTGAGGTCTCCTCCTTGACAGCCCACGAGCTCATCATAAGCCACACCAAACTTGAGATCCTTCGATTAATCACCACCACCCAAAAGCTTTGGGTTAGCTTAGTAAGCCCTCCTCTTCTCCGTAGTCCAGAAGCCGACGAAGCAAGAGCTGACAGATAGCCTCCCCTTCCCGGTAGCTATAGCGGCGTCGTGTGATCTGAAAAAAGCCCCCACCCCCCCCCCCCCCCCACCTCCTCCCCCGCATGTAGACCGGCGTCGATGGATCTATGGGAGACTTCCATCACAGTCCTCCTGGAGAAACAAACAACCCTCTTCTTCTCTCCTCGAGAAGATCTTTAAACCGACCGCTTGTCTCTCCTCAAAAGCCAAACCACAGACAACGATATTTACGCTCTCAGAGCTCGGAGGCAAGGCTGACAGTGAAAGTACTGCGTAGGCGAGAAAAAAGGAATAAAATAATGGCCAAAACAGATCCTCCGGCGATGGCACGGTCGCTCGCGCGCCGGCCGTACGCCGAAGAAGAAGGATACTCTTTTTTCTCTTGGAGAATTAAAGGTGTCTACAATGCGTTGCATTGCTTTGCCAACATATATCTGCACGAGCTTTTGTAATTAATTAGTTTTCTTTTATCAAGACCAGCTTTTGTAATTAAATTAATTTTCTTTTCATCAAGACCACGTTTGTCACTTTCTTTATGGAAGTTCGAACCCTTTTATAGATAACCAGATATCTGAGGTCAGGACCACGTGATTGTGGTCAGAACCACGTGAATGGAATATATGGTTGATAATGGCGACATGTAATTCACGGAATTCACTGCGAAATTTACAAAACCCCAATTGGTTTACCATTCACATATTTCATTGTGATTTGCATTTCGAAATACGTTGTAAAAATTAGTGAAACCGCTATTAATTTTCCAACAACGCATTGAGTAGCGCTTTTTCGAATTCCGCTTTCAACACATCACAACTTCTTTTGGTAACTGAACACAGGAATAATATATTAACTTATACTCCCAAGATTTTCGCACTTATTAAAAAAGGAAAATTTTGATAATAATTTTTTTTCTGTTTAGCTATATTCTATAATTTTTTAAACCAATCAAAATTCATTAAATACAATTAATATTCTTAAAATTTATAATTTGCTATCATTTAGAAACAATTTTTTTTAAAACATGGATATTTCTGAAATGGAGAGAATGCTTTTTCTTTGTTTAAGGTATTATTAACTCATTATTTTTATTTAACTTATAACTAATCAATAATATAATAACATTATTTAATAAATAACATTATACCAAATATAATATATCTATAGTATATATTTTCTTCAATAAATGTAATTTAATTTTAGTAACCGACTTAGAATAAGATTAAAAACCAACTCGATTAAACTAGACAAGTACAAAAATCAATTCGAACTCAAGAACCAAATTAACCGAATAATTTTGTTTATTTTGGTTAAAGTTTTTTAATACTCATATAAACCAAACTCAATCTAAATTAAAACCGAAATGCCACCCCTACGTATGTTCAAAAAATTTACTCGTTTATGAATATATATAAAGACATAATATTTGTTCTATATTATATTTTTGGGAATCTGCATGTTTACCATTTTGTTGGTACCATTATTAATGTTTACCACCATTGAAGACAAATTTTCAAAACTATTTTTTATTAAAAGATAAAAGATTCTTATACCATTGTTCTATATATATAATAAATATTTTAAATAAATAAAAAGAACTTTTTTATATTTTTCGAATTATGCTTTTACAAAATTCGAACCCTAAACCCTCAACTATAAACCCTAAACCCTCAACTCTAAATCATAAACCCTAAAACCTAAATCCTAACTCTAAAATTTTTTTTTGTTTTCAAATTATACTTTTTTAAAATTTCAACCCTAAAACCTTAAATCGAAACAGTAAACTCTAAACCCTAAACTCTAAACAATAAAATCTACCCCACATCTCAAATCTAAATCTTAAGTTTAGATTAGTCAACCCTAGCGTTATAAATGTCTTTTTCTCTCTTTAAAACTGAGGGCAATATTAGTTAGTGTAAACATGAAATTTTTTCAAACGATATTATGAATGTGGTATTTTTGACAATTTCCCAATATTTTTTGTTGTTAAAAATTCATTACAATGTTTTTGATTTGTTTTTTTATTTCAAAAGAATTTTAGTAGTTAGATTTCTATTAAAATAAAATTTAAAAATGTAGAATTTTTATTTCAAATTAATTTAATATTTAAATTATAAAAGTTATGATATTTTCACTAAAATAATTTTTAATTATAGTGATATATATATATTTACATTATTTTCAATCAAAACCGCACTACTTTACATCAAAACCGCACTATTTTTTTACAAAATCTGCATTTATCCTGCAAATGGCACAAACTACAGTTGCACCATACCGCACTATGCACCACTAATTATTTTAACCAAACCACGGTCACCATTCAGACTCTTTGTCTGAGACAAGATCCACTAAATAATAGAATTTAGTCCAGCTTAATTGAAACCGACAAGATGAACTGATGTTGGCATACATTTAGATCGACTTTAAGGAAATAGAAAAAAAGAGATTCTATATATAAGGAGACTGTCAAAGAACGAGAATCGATTTAAAAACACATACCGTTCGACACAAAACTAGGGTTATATCATTCCTTTGTTTTTATTGATTTGACATAATTTTATAATATTATTATTTTTATAATTATTTTTTATCATCAATAAACATTTTTCAAATAACCTACAATTGAATTCATATATACTTCCATCATGTGCTAAATTCAGATCAAACAATTGACGTCATCTGTGGAAAATTAGAAAGCAACGCCAAAAAGATTAACAATCATGACCGCAGACGTTAAAACCGACACAAAGGAAAACTTGCAAGCGACGGATGTTTCAGCACTACAAAGTAGTTTTAGAAACGATGAAAAAATTTTAGAAGGGAGAATGCAAACAATTGGCCTAAAAACAAACATGAGTAAAAACAGTGAATAAAGCTCAAGGCATAAAGAATGTTCTCAAAAACAAAGAAAAGTCATCAAAGGACCAATGACAAAATTCATAAACCAGATATTAAAACAGCAAAAAGGAGAGGTGATTAGCGAGATAGGTCTCCAGAGAGTATCAATCCTCTGTCAGGAACCGACATAGGAGAAAGCCCTCCTAAATCATCATCGACCCCGTCACCTATTGGCACTGATCAGAATTCTTTGTGGGGCTTCCAATACATGTGAATGCTACATAAGTTTCCAGCAAGAAGTGATCCTCGCCGTCTGGATCACTGATTATTGTTGGCTGATCAAAGTCTGAACCTTTGCCCAAAGAAAAAGGATTTTCCCTATAATCTCCCTCGTTTTGATCCCTGACAAACACCTTGTAACTCATAGTGGTAGAATCTCATCACCTCCCAATGATTGTATTCCCATGGATCAGCATTGGAAAGGGATGAGCATCCAAAACCGGCACTACACACTCCTCGATAGATCCATCAAAACCAGGAGCTATAGGAAACTCCAGCCTATTCTCTATTAAGTACAAAATAAAAAAAGGAAAGGTAAGCGACACCCACAAAGTGATGACAACTAAGAGAAGGATTCTTACACCAGATACGAATTTGAAACAAAGCTTCCTGAGTCACCAAGAATGAAACCCATCTAATGTCCTAGGAATAGTCAGTGCCTCCTACACCAATGATTTCGTATCAAATGATACCGACTGGGTGAAAGCTAACACTAGGATGCATATTAGCTAAGAGTTAAATAAATATTCCATAAATTGAAGTCACGAATTTTTACTACACAATGCAAAACAAGGGAAAGCCGGAGGCCCCTCTGACCTTCATTAACATATAGCTTATATTCCAACGATTCCCAAAAGGTATGCTAGCTATCTTTGGTAGCCTTCAACGGTTCTTTAACAACTGGTTGGCCATCTCGGGAACGAATATGATAGAACTCTCTCCTATTAGCCAGTGGAGTAAAGAAACATCATAAAAACTTTCATCCAAGTTAGAGTTCCCCAAGTTAGAGGATCGAGTTGTGTGAATGAGAAAACCAAAGTATGACGAACTTCCGCTATTAGAGGAGGTATTCCCCTTCTAAAATTTGCCACCAATAAGGCCTCATAGATGTAAATTTCATCCATTCCTCCATCAGAAGCTCGTTCAAATCTAGCTGGGCTCCAAAGTTCCATCGATAGAGGCAATGAGAATTTCCTTTGGATTTTAAGAATTTTATTATCTATAATCTAAGAAAAAGGATCGGCCCCCTCAAAAACATGGGGATGATAGTATCTCAAGGGAGCCACTGAACGACTTCCAGATCAACTTTTGGAACACTACTCCATGTAGGATTAGGGAAGGAAAAGGCGCTCTCAAAAAGTTGTTTGGGTCTCATGCGACAACCTAGGAAAGAAGCAGAGAAAACAAAATTGTGATAGTCTTCTATCCTTTTGAAGCTTTAGAAAACAGAAGTAGTAGAGTAAATATAACAAGGATTATATATATGCTAGGTGATTTTCCCGTACTCATGCACAGATATAAATACTTATAAAGTAAATATATTATAATAATTTATTTACATTATTATAATTTATTAATTTTAAATTTTTAACTATTTTGTTATTTATATTATAATCAATATGCTAGGTTTATTTTATGTAACATTATGTTATTTAATTAGATGTATAATTTTGGATATAATATCTCGATTGTTTGGTTATTATTTGGATATATCATATAACATTTACCGTTTCAATTCAACTAAGATATTTTTGTTATACAAATTAAAATTTTGATTTTTTTTTTAATTTTCATGTAGTTTGATTCTTATCTTAGATATATATATATATATATATATATATATATATAATATATATATATATTAATAAGATTATGTATAATTTAATGTATAAGTTGTTTTGATAATTATCTAGTAAAAATAAACTGAAAGTGTCGATCAATTGAAAATTACATAAATAAATATAACAATGATACTTAATTGCAATAGTTGGTTAATATATTTATAAAATTATTTGAGAATTTCATATTTATTTAGTAATATGTTGAGTTGTTCTATAATTTATATATATAAAAATATCACTATAAGTGAAAATATATTTTTTGTTTATTGTTTGACTTTTTGTAAAAAAATGGATTGGTTTAATTACTCATTTATTGGTATTTCGAGTTACATATGAATCAAATTCAAGTATAATTATTTCTAATCTATTTCAACCAAATCATATTAATTGTATTCATTGCATTTGTTTGGTTTTCATCTTAGATGTGTATATATATTTATAATTTCTAGTTGTAAATAGCCCCAAGAAAATGTTAATTTATAGGACTTAGTAATTTAATATATGTTAATTTTCAAAAATAAAATTATCAAAATAAAGTAATTATATGTACAAAATTTCATAAAAAACATAAATGATACATTCTAAAAAGAAAGATTAATTATTTACTATCATATCAAGATTATTTTCTAAACTTTCCTTTTTCATAAAATCACATTATATTTAAAAATATTTTCGTTTTAAGTTTTATAAATATTCACTTTATCATATATGTTATTTGAAGATTATAAAAGGGAACCTAAAAAGAAGATTACATTAAATTTTGTTTACTAAAGATATCTTTATATCATTATTTATGTTATTTAAATTATTTTTTAATAATTTGAGATATAGATTGATTTAGATAAAATGCTTTATACTTATAAAATATATATTATGTTGTTTAAGGTTATGTTTTAAAAGGGGAATTTGTTTCTTTCATTTAAAATCAAGATTATTTTGTAAAATTTCCTTATTATGAATTTCACTATATATTTTTCGTTTTAAAATTTAAAATTTTCTTTTATATAAGTTATTTGAAAAAAGTAAAAGGAAACCCTAAATAAAAAGGAAAAATAAGATAAAATAAATATTTAATAATAATTATATATATTTGATTCATTAAGGGTATCATTCTAATCAACCACCGTAAGAGTTAACGTGAGCGCGACACGTAAGAAACTGACTTCTCAAATAATATTATAGAGATATATATCAAATTCTAACATACCTAAGCGTAGGTTTCTTTCCGACAATACGCCATCTGCGGAAGAAAGAAATATAACAGTTTTTGAATTAGGCAAGTTTTCTCGTACAACAAAATCAGATTTCAAAGGCCATAATGATTTTATATTTATATGATTTGTGATAAAATAATAAAAACAAAATTAAAATTGTAATATTATTAAGAAAAAAGAAAATATAACAAAAAGCTCTTAGTATTTACATATATGAATAATACTTCTAATTTACAAAGGTTATGCATGTAATTAACCATTTTTTAAATTAACGTGAGAGTGCTACATAGAAAGTTCACTTTTCAAATAATATTATAGAGATATATATCGCGTTCGTTTTTATAACATAAGCAAAATATGTTTATGTATGAAAGGAGTTTTAACCAAAATGGAAAACGGAAATGATACACAGTTAAGTTTTCAAATCAATGAATTAAAATGAAAATTTTCGAAAAATTTACCCCCACTTTGATGGAACCACTAGGTTTGAACTCGTAGTCGACTATGTAGTCGTAGTTGCCCATTGTTGTAACCAACCGGACTACAAGACTTACATCAGGTCTCACCTCAGTGATCTGCAACAACATTTTATGTCAATATAACTATTTTATCATATTATGTATCAATAGAAAATCGTACAATTTACGAAGATATATTTCATAATATGATATTATAATTTATTACTTTTAACCCAGGAATCTCAGCTTCGGTATGTCGCCACATAATGTTTCCCGCATATTTTTCAAAAATGCACATAACATTGGATACTTTTGTAGGAGTTCCATCTTGGCTTGCTAAAACACCATCCATGAAACCAGCATTCGCGGGACAATCGGTATACGGCTCAAGAGACACCGCGGATTGACCACAACCGAAGTCACCACAGTCAAGGTAAGTAATAGAGTACCAATCATCACTAATTGGGTCCATGTAGGGTATGAATATCTCTGAAAAATGGCCTTCATATAGGACTTGCCGATACTTATTCACATCCATATCAAAAATGGACGCAAGAGAGATGATTGAGACCGGCTCGAATGTCGAACGACATGTGAAACTCCCAATTCGCCCATCTATTCACCACCATTTGAAATCATATCAATTATTAAGCATGTCTATTTTTTATTCCACAAGTTATACGTATTATTTATTTTTAATTAAATTTAAATTGCACATACCTTTTAACAAAATATAGGTATAAATAATTTTACATGGACCAATAATTCTTTATATTAACACTAGTAGTGCAAATACCATAAGGAAAAAAAAATTAGAGTCTTAAAACCATGATAAAAATAATATACTTATCATATTTTGACGGAGTTGTTATCTTTATATATTGAGATAACTATCAAACAGTGCCTGCTCTTGGGTGTGCCCAAGGAGTAGATGCACATGGTCTATTTTTTTATTAAAAAAATCCTTTAGAATTTAGAGTATTAATTTATCAAGAAACATATAGATTAGAGTCTTCATTTGTAATATTTAGAGAAATGATACTGTAGTTTTGTAATATTTAGAGAAATGATACTGTAGTTTCAGGGGAAAAATATTTTAGAACAGGGCCTTCAATTTATCTAAGCCGGGCCTGCTATAAAATATAGTCGAAATTCCTGAATATTTTAATTAGACAATACATATAATATCCATCCCCAAGTTTTGCAAACCACATAAAACATATGTTTTATACCACATTGTAGAAGAGATCGTAGATTTTTTTTTGTTTTTGGGCTGCTGTAGTGGATACTATTAGAATGTGTTACAGTATTATTTTTAGTTACGTTTTACACTATAAGACATTTTGAATTCTAGAGCACTTTAAATGTATACTAGATTTTGAGCTACACGCCCGTGCGGGTGTCTATTTCAAAAATATACTACTATTTAATTTTTATGTCAATATTAAAACTGGATAAAAAAATCAAATTTGAAGAACCGAACAGATCACGATCCGAAAAAGTAATACCAAACTCAACCAAAATTGATTAAATATCCAAATTATTCAAAATTTTGATATTTAGACAACCGAAACCATAACCAATTCGAACCGAAGTAATTTTAGATATCAAAATGTATCCGAAAAAAATTTATGTACTTGTATACATATTAACTATTTTTATTTTTTTTGCTAAACAACTATTTTTAATTTTATTGTATATAAAACATCTAGTATATATGATATTTTAGGTTGGTTTAAATACTTGAAAATATATAAAAATATTTAAATATAAATATCTAACATAGTGGAAGTACACTCAAAACACCAAAATATTTAAAATAATTATTAATTTTTGATCTAAAATTTAAACCAAACCAGTCTATATGTTAAGTTTAGATATTATGACATATGTTATTCATTTATATACAATATATTATTTTATTTATAGAATTTAAGAAATTCAAAATATATAATGAATTTAAAAAATAATTTAAATGGGTAATCCGAACCTGAACTGAACCCGCAAAGATCCAAATATAATTCAAACTGAAATTTAGAAATATATGAATATGACTCAAATCTTTGACCCCGGAAACCTGAAACCCAAAACCCAAACAGATCTGAAATGAACCCGAATTGATACCTGAACGCCCAACCCTAGTCATAATTCGAACCGAAATTTAGAAATATATGAATGGGGCTGAAATCTTTAACCCTGGAAACCTGAAATTCAAACAGATCCAAAACGAACCGGAATGGATACATGAACGTCCAGCCCTAGTCACTATTATGTATCATATATATGCCATCATATAATTAATTGTATTGGTCCATCATATAAATAATCATATAATTAATAGTATTCTATATGTACCATCTTATAAATAATCACATATATTATATTCTTAAAGTTTAATGTGAAATATAAAAACCATAATTTAAGTTGGTATATGAAATTAATCTTTTGTTGTATTTTTCTTATATATATTGAAAACATTTTTTAATAATGGTTATTGGAAAATATTTTAGTAAAAATAAATTTTTGAATATATGCTTATTTTAAATCAATTTTTGATATAAATCAACTTTAAATTATTATTTTGATTTGAAATATGTAAATAAAATTTAAATTTTATTTTATGATTATTTTATAAAAACAATGTTTTAGGTAATTAGATTAGTCCATTTTGTATATTTTAAAACTAATATATTTTATCCATGTTTCAAAATTTAAATTTTTTACATCAGTTTTTAATGAATTATTATTAATTAATGATATTTTATTTTTGAAAATTGAACTCTTGAAATTTTTATATTGACTAAACTAAATAAGGTAACAATACTGTTTTAAAAATTGTTTTATATAATATACTATTTATATTTCAGTTTGTGTTTTTATTCACCATAAAAATTGAAAAAAAGAATTGTAAATATAGTGACAAAATTGTAAAAAAAAAAAAATATAAAATGAAAGTTGTTTAATTTATTGTAAAAACAATAGCTAAATGTTTAAATAAAAAGAAGTATTAAATATGTTATTCATGTTCCTAAACAATTCTCATTTGTTATTAATTTATTGAAAATACAATGTCTAAATGTATAAATAAAAAAAAGTACACATCTCTACTATATATATTTCCAAACATATCTCATTTATTATATTATTTTGTTTACAAAAAATCCAATTGTGTACTTTAATTTTAATAATATAGATATCAAGGTGAGGATTTGATGATTTTTTTAACAAATATATTAAAACGTAGTTGCTAGATTTTGTGAGATTGAAGCGTTGATATAGCTGTGAATTTTTTTTATTTAAATCAAATCAATAGCTATATTAAAAAATCTAAAAAGAAGTTTAAATTAGCAGTGAATGACGTATAATATATATAAATATTTCATTTGGTTAAATTTATAATATAGATTCTAGAAATATGTTAGGAATATATTTAGGAATGGTAAGATATGGCAAGATTTAGTAAACAGTTTGGAATATTCCGTTTTTGTAAATCAAAATTGATAGAAATACGGTGTCCAAAAAAATAGTGCGTGAAGTCAAGTTTGGGTAGGCAATAATCAAATTATTCTGGTATAAATGTATTAAATAATTACTGTTAAATTAATTGTTTTTAATCTAGTGGCATGAAATTGTAATTCTTTAGCAAAAGTCAGGGTTAAATACTAAATGTATTTCTATTTTAATAGATTAGATTTAAAACTAATATATTTTTATCCATGTTTCAAAATTTAATTTTTTGCATCAGTTTTTAATGAATTATTATTAATTTTATGATATTTTATTTTAAAAATTGAACTCTTGAAATTTTTATATTTGACTAAACTAAATAAGGTAACAATACTGTTTTTAAAAATTGTTTTATATAATATACTATTTATTTCAAGTTTGTGTTTTATTCACCATAAAAATTGTAAAAAAAGAATTGTAAATATAGTGACAGAATTGTAAATAAAAAAATATAAAATGAAAGTTGTTTAATTTATTGTAAAAAATAGCTAAATGTTTAAATAAAAAGAAATATTAAATATGTTATTCATGTTCCTAAACAATTCTCATTTGTTATTAATTTATTGAAAATACAATGGCTAAATGTATAAATAAATAAAAAGTACACATCTCTACTATATATATTTCCAAACATATCTCATTTATTATATTATTTTTGTTTACAAAAAATCCAATTGTGTACTTTAATTTTAATAAAATAGATATCAAGGTGAGGATTTGATGATTTTTTAACAAATATATTAAAACGTAGTTGCTAGATTTTGTGAGATTGAAGCGTTGATATAGCTGTGAATTTTTTTATTTAAATGAAATCAATAGCTATATTAAAAAAATCTAAAAAGAAGTTTAAATTAGCAGTGAATGACGTATAATATATATTAATCTTTCATTTGGTTAAATTTATAATATAGATTCTAGAAATATGTTAGGAATATATTTAGGAATGGTAAGATATGGCAAGATTTAGTAAACAGTTTGGAATATTCCGTTTTTGTAAATCAAATTGATAGAAATACGGTGTCCAAAAAAATAGTGCGTGAAGTCAAGTTTGGGTAGGCAATAATCAAATTATTCTGGTATAAATGTATTAAATAATTACGGTTAAATTAATTGTTTTTAATCTAGTGGCATGAAATTGTAATTCTTTAGCAAAAGTCAGGGTTAAATACTAAATGTACTTCTATTTTAATAGATTAGATAAGTTTAGATTCTAGTCATAAATTTGTGGAACAAAGTAAAAGCGTTAATTTGAAATGTTAATATATTTTTGTCCAAAAAAAAAAAAATATATAGATATATATTCATATTTTATTTCAGGAGTGTTGCACAAAAAAAACATTTGTGGAAACTCATTTTTAATACAAATTGCAAAGAGATTATATAGCTATTCTATTAACCCATATTTTTTTTTGAGAAAATAATATTTTATTTTAATAATGTAATCATTGTAAGTTTAGTATTTATTGTATAGATACTTAACAGCAGCTACAAGCAGCAGTAGTACAGAATAATATTTGTTCATACAATTTTTTTTTGTTTTAATATTCTGTAGCCAAATTAAAAGATTATATGACTATATATTAATCAATATTAAAAATATAATATTTTTTTTTTGTGTCTCATAATTTTTTAATTATTAAAAAAGTGAAACAAAATAGTACATCCTGTGACGTGTTTCACACTGGCTAAAATTTGTTATTACACTGGTTAATAATTAATAATGCTATAATTTTATATACAATATTACAAATTTATATTGTGTATATAAGTGAAAATTAAATTATATAGTATACGTTAACTGTTTAGTAACAATTACGAAACTTTTTAATTATTTAGACATTTATAAAGTTTAAATATTGTTTTGAAAACTGTATATTTATATATAGTAAAAATTCATTAGACAGCAATCTTAGAAAAAATCTGTATGAGTTTCCTTTAGTTATTTTATTTTAGAAATATTGTAATATTCAGGTGAATAGTAGACTAATTAAGTTTGATAAAATCACAAGGTTGACCAAGGTTATGTCCAAATGTGATCCTTTTAATAGCATTAATATTTATGAGGTTTTTTTTTTTTGCTAAACGATTTTCAATTAAATATATTTTTTTATTTATGAGTTTCATCAGGAAAATAATAAACAGTAAAAGTAACATATCTATCTTATTAAAATAGGAACATTACAACTTTTTCTAGGTGGATTTTTAAAGTTGGATCTTATATTTTTAAATTAAATGTTTCATTCTTTATATATAATACATATCATAGTCTAACTTTGCATTGATGTATTTCCTTAAATATAGTTCTTCTTTTTGTCCATATTCCATATATGATTTTTATATTTATTACATATCGATTTAAATAAGATATATACTAAGAATACTAAAAATATTAATCGTTCTATAATTACCCTATACAATTCATTTTAAATTGATCAGTATATTTTCATTGGCCATATTAATTTTATTGGTACGAATAACATTAGGTAGATAAGTCATAGACACATACATAAATATATGAATATTCTTATAACTACGTTGGGCCTAATCTACTTTCTAAAACAAATAACACATAGCTTCATATATTGTATAGAATATAGTAATATTGTATAGTATTATACTTATACAATAATACTAAAAACAAACCAAACTGAAATATAATATATATCGAAAAATGCTTTGAACCATTACACACAAAATATATTAGACCTCAGAGATAAAATTCACTTTGAAATTACGTAATAATTATTTTAAAAAATTAAATTTCGTAATGTACAAAAAAATATAAGTTTTATATAAAATTTTGTGTTACAATAAAAAGACACAACTCGCGCTTGCTAAGTGTTATTTTTCCATACGAAAAACAGTTTTGATATTGTTCTTAAACACAAAATTGAATTATACAAACTCGATACTACATAAAACTAAACAATATATAATAGATTTTAAAAATAAAACCCGTGTGGGTGTGCATATGTTTATATAATATATAAATATATTATGTTACACGTATTTTCGTATAAATAATACCCCAATGTAAGTTTTGTATGATAAATGTTGAAAATACAAAATATATAGCACTATATATTTTAAATAATATAGAAAAATCTAGTTTATGTTATCATAAAATTTAAAAATCAAATTTAGTAATTAAGAACATTGCTTATTAAACACATAGTACACATTGTTATTTATCAAAATTTTATATTAATATAAATTGCGATCATGTATAACATTTAGTAAAAACAAAAGATAAAAAAAAATTGACTTCCGTTCGGTCGAGCGGGTCATGATCTAGTGTCCATTAATACATTTGATTTTCCCAAAAATATAAACTTGACCTGACAATATGTCCATTGATCTTGAACCCTGGACCGTCCGGCTGAAAGACGATCGCGTTCTGAAGCGACGTACCAAACGGCGGTTTGAGATGAGAGGAACGGTATTCGTCCCATTAGCCTTCGGCAGAGGACCCACGAACCTGTCTTTAAACGTCGTCACCTCCATTTTGTCAAGGTTTACAATGATTCTCATTCCTTCAATAGGTCTAAGATACGGGTTGACAGACCCGTTAAGGTAAAACAGCATTGCTTTTATAAGCCTCTCCGTATGCTTCTCACCAAACCATCCTATCGTTGAGGATGTGACCACAACCTCCAAAACGTCTAAGCCGCGTCTCTTGATCGAGTCACGGAACGGGTTAAACTTGAGAATAAGCGCAGTGGCTGCTTGCTGCTCGTCGATAGTGAGCATAGGGAAACCATTGCCTACGTGGATTTTGTCCGAGATAATGACTCGAGAAGAAAAGTCAACAATTATTTCTCGGGTGTTGCCTTTATCTCGGGCGATGATGAAAGCCTGACGTGGGGGTGGTATGACGTTCTGGTCCGGTGCTGAATGCTAGGACAATACTCGGGACTTATCGGGCTCGTTGAGACCCAGGTACTGGAAAGTGAACCTATGGCTTGGACCAGCGGGATATGTTTCCTTGATGATCTTACTGACAGAGGGATGAAGCTTGAGGATGGGACTACAAAGATGGATGAAAAGATTAAGATATTATTTAAAAAGAAGAAAATAAAAAACAAGAAGAGACTAGTAAGATGGTAATGTGAAGTGGAGCCATTGGTTGGTGATCTAAGAGCATCCATTAGGGGTTCAAAGCCAAACTCTTAACTTTTCCCAAAAAAAAATTAAAATAATTTTGGATCCCACAGAAAATTTAAACCTGTTTCACAAAACTCTTTGTTTGTGAACATATCTCTTAACTGTTTCGCGGGCTCCACACCATATGGTGGTCCGCGATTGTTCGGTTATATATATAATTATTTTTTTTATCAAACGAAAAAAAATTAAAAAATTCATTTTTTGTCTAGGAATTCGAGCCCACTACATATCACTAATGTGGATGCTCTAACTGACTAATTGAGTTCTCTATACTTTGTTATATAGCCTAATATTTACATTTTCTTTTCCCGCAATAATACACGAGTAAAAAGTTGTAATTTACAGTTTGTGCTCCATCTATATTTATTACTAGATTTTGACTTACCCTTTCAAAGAGCGGATATATTTTTTATTTTTATTTTTTTGAAAAAACTTAATTTTTATTTTGTGTATTTTTCTTTATAATCATATTTTGGTAACTATATTAAATATGTCAAATTGCATAGCTATACACAATGCATATTGCATATAGAAATTATTTTTAAACTTTATCATAAAAATTACAGCATATTATATTTTCCTAGTAGTTACCTAATACAATTAGTCAAAATATATGTATTCAAAAAAAATTGATTTGGAATCGACCTGAAAATCAAAATTTTCACTACTCTATTAGACATGACTTATATATTCGAGCAGTTCTTAAAATGTTATATCTGAAAATTAATATCAAACCCAACCTGCACTGAAAAACCAAACAATTTTTTTGAAAAATGTTTAAATTTTAATTTTAATATATATATATATATGTGTGTAAATGATTAATATGGTCTTCATAACTTTAAGTAGAAACACATTAATAAATATTTTTTAATCAAAAGTAAAAAAAAATACATATATTAATAGATCATGTTCTTAATTTAATAATAGTGATTTTGTTTTGACTAAAAAAAATTGTTAGTTGTGACAA
>NW_026617743.1:0-10935 GCF_000801105.2 Raphanus sativus
GGAAATAGTTCTCCTTCTCTCTCTCTTTACAAAATCGTCACACTACTCTCTCTCTCTCTCTCTCTCTCTCTCTTGTTCTTGAACTTCATCACTCTGTTCTTAAGATTTCTAACATGGTATCAGAGCTATAAGCTCTTGATTACCTTTCTCTTCCGCAACATCACTCTGTTTACTCATTCTCTACTGATTTTCTGCTTCATTTTCTCTCTTTACTCTTCAGATTTCTTTTATCCAGTGGGTAATAAATCTGTGTTCTTGAGTGTTCTTGAGTGTTCTTTAGTGTTCTTGAATTTTTTCTTCACTTTCTGAGTTGTGCTCACTCTGTTCTGTCCCTTTATATATTTCTTGAGAGTTTATCTATTCTGGACTTGATTTCTTTCAGTTCTAGAATTTATTTCTCTCAAACCCAGCCTTGAAATTTTTAAAAAAGATATCTTGGCGCCAAGCTTGAAGGATGGAGAGCTACAACCATGTGAAGATTCCAGTTACACTTAAGGGACCAGGAAACTACATTACCTGGTCTAGGATGACCATGACAGCCCTTGGAGGAAGAGGACTTTGGCAGCATGTGACTTCAAGCTCAGCTCCAAAGCAAACCACCCAAGGAGAAGATGGCAAGGAGATTGTAATGGTAGATGAAGGCAAATGGGCTCAGGAAGATCTCATGGTGCTGTCTATCTTGCATAGCTCTCTTGATGGTCCACTTATGGACACCTACTGTCACTGCACAACTCCAAAACAGTTGTGGGACACTTTGCAAAGGGTTTATGGCAACACTTCAAACCTCACCAGAATCTATGAAGTGAAGAGAGCCATCAACAACTTGCAGCAAGAAGAAGGAGACTTCACCAAGCATCTTGGGAAGTATAGTCAGCTATGGTCTGAGCTAGAGATGCTAAGACCAGGCACCAATGACCCTGAAGTGATTGAGGCTAGGCGTGAGCAAGACAAAGTCTTTGGACTACTTCTCACACTCAGCCCAAGTCTCACTGATGTGGTTAGGCACATACTAAGAGACAAGGAGCTCCCAAGCTATGATGAAGTGTGTGCTCAACTACAAAAGGAGATAGGCTCAGATGGACTCTTTGGTGGTGGAAAAGGAGAGTTATCTATGGTACACAAGGCTGAGAAGATGGAGAGTGTAGCAGCTAACAAGGCTTACTATAAACCAAGAGGAGGAGGAGATAAGGCAGTGTCTTGTGAGCACTGCAAGAAGAGTGGACACTCCAAGACCAACTGTTGGATCCTCCATCCTCATCTCAGGCCTACCTCAGCTAACAAATACAGCCAGGCCAGAGCACATGAAGCAAGAGCTCAAGAGCATCCAGCATCAAGCTCCATGCGCATGGGTGATGATGGGAGAGCCCTGATCTCTACTACTCACACTGGAGGCTCCACTTCACACGCCATACCACAAGAGGATGCTTTCATCAGGAAGTCAGACATTGAGGCCTTAATCAAAGCTCTCAATGCAAACTCTGGTAACCAAAGTATTAATGCTTTAAATTCTATACACAATGCTTCTCATACTGCTAGACCTTTAATCATTGATTCAGGAGCCTCTCATCATATGATTAGGGATGCTAGACTGATTAGTGATATTAAACCAGCTCTAGGCAGTGTTGTGATTGCAAATGGTGATAGAATTCCAATTGAGGGAGTAGGAAATCTGAACTTGTTTAATAAAGATTCTCAAGCCTTTTATATGCCTACCTTCACATCAAATTTGTTATCTGTTAAAAGAGTTACTAATGATTTGGATTGCAATGTTATTTTCAGTCCTAATGATGTTTGTTTTCAGGATATTAAGACCAGTAAGATGCTGGGAAAAGGTGTGAGCAAGGGAGAGCTTTACTTGCTTGAAGATACCAATCTATCAAATTTATCTACTGCTTTTAATTCTGTTTTAGCTAGCAATGTGTTATGGCATGCTAGATTAGGCCATCCTCACTCTAGAGCTTTAAGCTTAATGTTACCTAATTTATCTTTTCAGAATGAATCTTGTGAGGCTTGTATTCTTGGCAAACATTGCAAATCTGTTTTTCCTCAATCTATGACTGTTTATGAGAATTGTTTTGATCTAGTGCATTCTGATGTGTGGACTGCCCCTTGTGCATCTAGAGAAAACCATAAATATTTTGTGACATTCATAGATGAGAAATCAAAATACACTTGGCTCACACTGATTAAAAGCAAAGATAGAGTTTTAGAAGCTTTTATTAACTTCCAAAACTATGTAACTAACCATTTCAACTCCAAGATCAAAATCTTTAGGTCTGATAATGGTGGGGAGTATACTAGCAATGCCTTTAAACAACACCTAGCAAAGCATGGAATTATTCATCAAACAAGCTGCCCATACACACCACAACAAAATGGAGTTGCTGAGAGGAAGAATAGGCATCTCATGGAGGTTGCAAGGAGCATGATGTTTCACACAAATGTTCCAAAGAGGTTTTGGGGAGATGCTGTGATCACAGCATGCTATCTGATCAACAGGATCCCCACCAAAGTCCTCAAGGATGTGTCTCCCTTTCAGGTATTAAACAAAATCACACCTCCATTAGATCACTTGCGTGTGTTTGGTTGTGTGTGCTATGTCTTGACACCAGGAGAACAGAGAAATAAGCTGGAAGCCAAGAGTGTCAAGGGAATGTTCATAGGCTATACTCACACACAGAAAGGGTACAAGTGCTATATTCCAGATTCAAGAAGAGTTATGGTCTCAAGGGATGTCAAGTTTGTGGAATCAAAGGGGTACTATGATGAGAAGAGCTGGGAAAACCTTAGGGATCTCTCACAAGGACCATCTGATAGAGCAAACAACCTGAGAACCATTATGGAGAGTTTGGGAATCAGCCTACCTCAAAGTAGTGTGGCGCCAGTACCAGCACCATCAGCATCTACACCAGCTGCTGAGCATAATGAAGAAACAGTACCATGTTGAGCCAGTCATCTTGATCCTGAGGGAGGCAGTGAGCATGCACCAGTCCATCTGATGATGGAGCCTGAGGGATCAAGGCAGTGAGCATGAATCAACACCAGAAAATGATTCAGCATCAACACATGATCAAGATGGAGCAGAATCTGATGGTGATCAAGGTCAGGAAGAAGCAGTGGTAGAAGAGCATTCAACCATTGAGAAGAAGTACTAGGGTGAGGAAGGATCCATCAAACTGGACCAGCACTAGAGTGTACTTCAACTCCAATGCAGTGGCTCATCCTACTCAAGCAGTCTGCTCCTTGGCATACTTTCCAGAAGAACATGTGGCGTTTATCACCCACCTAGATGAAGCTTACATACCAAAGACCTATGAGGAAGCAATGGCACTGGATGAGTGGAGAGAATCAGTGGGAGATGAGATAGGAGCTATGATCAAGAATGATACATGGTTTGAAACTCAACTTCCAAAAGGCAAGAAGGCAGTAACAAGTCGCCTACTCTTCACTATCAAGTACAAAGCAAATGGACAACCAGAAAGGAAGAAGACAAGGCTGGTTGCAAGAGGGTACACTCAAGTCTATGGAGAAGACTATTTGGATACATTTGCACCAGTGGCTAAGCTTCACACCTATAAGAGTTGTTCTCTCCTTGGCTGTTAACTTGGAATGGGATCTCTGGCAAATGGATGTCAAGAATGCATTTCTTCAAGGAGAATTAGAAGATGAAGTCTACATGAGACCCACCACCAGGAATGGAAGACATGGTCAAACCAGGAAATGTACTTAGATTGAAGAAGGCAATCTATGGATTGAAGCAATCACCAAGAGCCTGGTATCACAAGCTTAGCACAACCCTTAATGGAAGAGGGTTGTGAAATCAGAATCTGACCATACTCTCTTCACTCTCACCAGCAAGCAAGGCATTGTTGTAATCCTCATCTATGTTGATGATATTATCATCACTGGCAGCAACAAGGAAGGTATAATTCAACTAAAGCTTTTCTTAAATCCTCATTTGATATTAAAGATTTGGGAGAGCTTAAGTACTTCCTTGGGATAGAAATATGCCGCTCTAAAGAGGGGCTTTTCTTATGCCAAAGGAAGTACACACTTGATCTTTTAAATGAGGCAGGAGAGCTTGGTGGAAGAGTAGCCAAGACACCACTTGAAGAGGGTACAAGATATTGCGTGAGGGGGAGTTTGAAGATACACCATTTGGAGACTTCAAACTCTATAGAAGAATGGTGGGGAAGCTGATCTATCTCACCATCACAAGACCAGACATTTGCTTTGCTGTCAACCAAGTGAGCCAGCATATGCAAGCACCAAAGGTTCACCATTGGAACATGGTGGAGAGGATCTTGAGATACCTAAGGGAGGCTCCTGGTCAAGGTGTTTGGATGGGTTGCAACAAGAGCACAGAGATTGTAGGGTATTGTGATGCAGATTGGGCTGGTGATAGAGTGGACAGGAGGTCTACTACTGGCTATTGCACCTTCATAGGAGGCAATCTGGTCACTTGGAAAAGCAAGAAGCAGAAGGTGGTATCATGTTCAAGTGCTGAGGCAGAATATAGAGCAATGAGGAAGCTTACCAGTGAGCTGATTTGGATCAGAAACCTGCTGAAGAGACTTGGGCATTGAGAACAACAACACCAATCACCATGCACTGTGATAACCAGGCAGCCATTCATATAGCTTCAAACTCAGTGTTTCATGAGAGGACAAAGCATATTGAAGTGGATTGTCACAAGGTTAGACAAGCAGTGGAGCAGAAGATTATCCTACCTTGCTACACTAGAAGTGAAGACCAGCTAGCTGATATCTTCACCAAGGAGCAAGCACTAAAGTCTGTGAGTCCATTCATCCAAGATTGGGGCTCATAGACTTGAACAGATCATGATCCTTAAGCCATGAAGCATCTACTCTTTTTCCCTTGTGTGTTTTTTGTCCCATTGGGTTTTTCACACAAAAGGTTTTAATGAGGGATGTCTTCATGGGTTCCAAGCTTAACCATACCTTATGGTAAAGCTTGAGGGGGAGTATTGACATGAAGACATAAATGAAAGAGATAAGAAGAAAGAGCAAGATCAGACACTGATGAGGTAGGCTGATATGCAAGACTTGTATGCCCAGGTGTCCAAGACTAACTACCTTTCCTGGAAAGTAAGAAAGAGAGTATAACTCGCCAAAGGAGAGTTTAGAGCAAGGAGACCGTGGAGGGATCAGAAGCAGTGATGTTTTTAATAGTTAAAGTCACATGTTCTACTTTGAGGAGAGAAGAAAGAGAATCCGTTGGTGATCAGTCACTTTCACCTCAGCTTGCAACAACATTCTTTAATATATTTCATTTGTTTGTTCAATCTGAATTTGTCTTTAAAATTGTAACCTTGTTTTCTTTGTGATTAATCTAGGAATAGTTATCCTTCCTCTCTCTTTACAAAATCGTCACATACTCTCTCTCTCTCTCTCTCTCTCTTTGTTCTTGAACTCATCACTCTGTTCTTAATATTTTCTAACACTTATGAGATTTATTCAACTTCCTGGTTATTCTCCACTGATTAGTGGTTCCAAATAAAGCTTCTTAGATCGTGGTTCATCCTGGTTTGATAAGAATCATGAAGATATTGCCATATGTCCGAACAGGCTAATCTGGAATCATCTGGATAGAAAGTGGGATATCTTCTTACTCACAACTCCTATGAGATTTATTCAACTTCCTGGTTATTCTCCACTGATTAGTGGTTCCAAATAAAGCTTCTTAGATCGTGGTTCATCCTGGTTTGATAAGAATCATGAAGATATTGCCATATGTCCGAACAGGCTAATCTGGAATCATCTGGATAGAAAGTGGGATATCTTCTTACTCACAACTCCTATGAGATTTATTCAACTTCCTGGTTATTCTCCACTGATTAGTGGTTCCAAATAAAGCTTCTTAGATCGTGGTTCATCCTGGTTTGATAAGAATCATGAAGATATTGCCATATGTCCGAACAGGCTAATCTGGAATCATCTGGATAGAAAGTGGGATATCTTCTTACTCACAACTCCTATGAGATTTATTCAACTTCCTGGTTATTCTCCACTGATTAGTGGTTCCAAATAAAGCTTCTTAGATCGTGGTTCATCCTGGTTTGATAAGAATCATGAAGATATTGCCATATGTCCGAACAGGCTAATCTGGAATCATCTGGATAGAAAGTGGGATATCTTCTTACTCACAACTCCTATGAGATTTATTCAACTTCCTGGTTATTCTCCACTGATTAGTGGTTCCAAATAAAGCTTCTTAGATCGTGGTTCATCCTGGTTTGATAAGAATCATGAAGATATTGCCATATGTCCGAACAGGCTAATCTGGAATCATCTGGATAGAAAGTGGGATATCTTCTTACTCACAACTCCTATGAGATTTATTCAACTTCCTGGTTATTCTCCACTGATTAGTGGTTCCAAATAAAGCTTCTTAGATCGTGGTTCATCCTGGTTTGATAAGAATCATGAAGATATTGCCATATGTCCGAACAGGCTAATCTGGAATCATCTGGATAGAAAGTGGGATATCTTCTTACTCACAACTCCTATGAGATTTATTCAACTTCCTGGTTATTCTCCACTGATTAGTGGTTCCAAATAAAGCTTCTTAGATCGTGGTTCATCCTGGTTTGATAAGAATCATGAAGATATTGCCATATGTCCGAACAGGCTAATCTGGAATCATCTGGATAGAAAGTGGGATATCTTCTTACTCACAACTCCTATGAGATTTATTCAACTTCCTGGTTATTCTCCACTGATTAGTGGTTCCAAATAAAGCTTCTTAGATCGTGGTTCATCCTGGTTTGATAAGAATCATGAAGATATTGCCATATGTCCGAACAGGCTAATCTGGAATCATCTGGATAGAAAGTGGGATATCTTCTTACTCACAACTCCTATGAGATTTATTCAACTTCCTGGTTATTCTCCACTGATTAGTGGTTCCAAATAAAGCTTCTTAGATCGTGGTTCATCCTGGTTTGATAAGAATCATGAAGATATTGCCATATGTCCGAACAGGCTAATCTGGAATCATCTGGATAGAAAGTGGGATATCTTCTTACTCACAACTCCTATGAGATTTATTCAACTTCCTGGTTATTCTCCACTGATTAGTGGTTCCAAATAAAGCTTCTTAGATCGTGGTTCATCCTGGTTTGATAAGAATCATGAAGATATTGCCATATGTCCGAACAGGCTAATCTGGAATCATCTGGATAGAAAGTGGGATATCTTCTTACTCACAACTCCTATGAGATTTATTCAACTTCCTGGTTATTCTCCACTGATTAGTGGTTCCAAATAAAGCTTCTTAGATCGTGGTTCATCCTGGTTTGATAAGAATCATGAAGATATTGCCATATGTCCGAACAGGCTAATCTGGAATCATCTGGATAGAAAGTGGGATATCTTCTTACTCACAACTCCTATGAGATTTATTCAACTTCCTGGTTATTCTCCACTGATTAGTGGTTCCAAATAAAGCTTCTTAGATCGTGGTTCATCCTGGTTTGATAAGAATCATGAAGATATTGCCATATGTCCGAACAGGCTAATCTGGAATCATCTGGATAGAAAGTGGGATATCTTCTTACTCACAACTCCTATGAGATTTATTCAACTTCCTGGTTATTCTCCACTGATTAGTGGTTCCAAATAAAGCTTCTTAGATCGTGGTTCATCCTGGTTTGATAAGAATCATGAAGATATTGCCATATGTCCGAACAGGCTAATCTGGAATCATCTGGATAGAAAGTGGGATATCTTCTTACTCACAACTCCTATGAGATTTATTCAACTTCCTGGTTATTCTCCACTGATTAGTGGTTCCAAATAAAGCTTCTTAGATCGTGGTTCATCCTGGTTTGATAAGAATCATGAAGATATTGCCATATGTCCGAACAGGCTAATCTGGAATCATCTGGATAGAAAGTGGGATATCTTCTTACTCACAACTCCTATGAGATTTATTCAACTTCCTGGTTATTCTCCACTGATTAGTGGTTCCAAATAAAGCTTCTTAGATCGTGGTTCATCCTGGTTTGATAAGAATCATGAAGATATTGCCATATGTCCGAACAGGCTAATCTGGAATCATCTGGATAGAAAGTGGGATATCTTCTTACTCACAACTCCTATGAGATTTATTCAACTTCCTGGTTATTCTCCACTGATTAGTGGTTCCAAATAAAGCTTCTTAGATCGTGGTTCATCCTGGTTTGATAAGAATCATGAAGATATTGCCATATGTCCGAACAGGCTAATCTGGAATCATCTGGATAGAAAGTGGGATATCTTCTTACTCACAACTCCTATGAGATTTATTCAACTTCCTGGTTATTCTCCACTGATTAGTGGTTCCAAATAAAGCTTCTTAGATCGTGGTTCATCCTGGTTTGATAAGAATCATGAAGATATTGCCATATGTCCGAACAGGCTAATCTGGAATCATCTGGATAGAAAGTGGGATATCTTCTTACTCACAACTCCTATGAGATTTATTCAACTTCCTGGTTATTCTCCACTGATTAGTGGTTCCAAATAAAGCTTCTTAGATCGTGGTTCATCCTGGTTTGATAAGAATCATGAAGATATTGCCATATGTCCGAACAGGCTAATCTGGAATCATCTGGATAGAAAGTGGGATATCTTCTTACTCACAACTCCTATGAGATTTATTCAACTTCCTGGTTATTCTCCACTGATTAGTGGTTCCAAATAAAGCTTCTTAGATCGTGGTTCATCCTGGTTTGATAAGAATCATGAAGATATGCCATATGTCCGAACAGGCTAATCTGGAATCATCTGGATAGAAAGTGGGATATCTTCTTACTCACAACTCCTATGAGATTTATTCAACTTCCTGGTTATTCTCCACTGATTAGTGGTTCCAAATAAAGCTTCTTAGATCGTGGTTCATCCTGGTTTGATAAGAATCATGAAGATATTGCCATATGTCCGAACAGGCTAATCTGGAATCATCTGGATAGAAAGTGGGATATCTTCTTACTCACAACTCCTATGAGATTTATTCAACTTCCTGGTTATTCTCCACTGATTAGTGGTTCCAAATAAAGCTTCTTAGATCGTGGTTCATCCTGGTTTGATAAGAATCATGAAGATATTGCCATATGTCCGAACAGGCTAATCTGGAATCATCTGGATAGAAAGTGGGATATCTTCTTACTCACAACTCCTATGAGATTTATTCAACTTCCTGGTTATTCTCCACTGATTAGTGGTTCCAAATAAAGCTTCTTAGATCGTGGTTCATCCTGGTTTGATAAGAATCATGAAGATATGCCATATGTCCGAACAGGCTAATCTGGAATCATCTGGATAGAAAGTGGGATATCTTCTTACTCACAACTCCTATGAGATTTATTCAACTTCCTGGTTATTCTCCACTGATTAGTGGTTCCAAATAAAGCTTCTTAGATCGTGGTTCATCCTGGTTTGATAAGAATCATGAAGATAATGGCATATGTCCGAACAGGCAAATCTGGAATCATCTGGATAGAAGGTGGGATACTTCTTGCTCACACAACCCTATGAGATTTATTCAACTTCCTGGTTATTCTCCACTGATTAGTGGTTCCAAATAAAGCTTCTTAGATCGTGGTTCATCCTGGTTTGATAAGAATCATGAAGATATTGCCATATGTCCGAACAGGCTAATCTGGAATCATCTGGATAGAAAGTGGGATATCTTTTTAATCACAAACTCCTATGAGATTTATTCAACTTCCTGGTTATTCTCCACTGATTAGTGGTTCCAAATCAAGCTTCTTAGAATATTGTTCATCCTGGTTTGATAAGAATCATGAAGATAATGACATATGTCCGAACAGGCTAATCTGGAATCATCTGGATAGAAAGTGGGATATCTTCTACTCACAACTCCTATGAGATTTATTCAACTTCCTGGTTATTCTCCACTGATTAGTGGTTCCAAATAAAGCTCTTAGATTGTGGTTCCTGGTTTGATAAGAATCATGAAGATATTGCCATATGTCCGAACAGGCTTAATCTGGAATCATCTGGATAGAAAGTGGGATATCTTCTTCTCACAATACTATGAGATTTATTCAACTTCCTGGTTATTTCCACAGATTAGTGGTTCCAAATAAAGCTTCTTAAGATCGTGGTTCATCCTGGTTTGATAAGAATCATGAAGATATTGCCATATGTCCGAACAGGCTAATCTGGAATCATCTGGATAGAAAGTGGGATATTTCTTACTCACAACTCCTATGAGATTTATTCAACTTCCTGGTTATCCCCACTGATTAGTGGTTCCAAATAAAGCTTCTTAGATCGTGGTTCACCTGGTTTGATAAGAATCATGAAAATATGCCATATGTCCGAACAGGCCAATCTGGAATCATCTGGATAGAAAGTGGGATATCTTCTTACTCACAACTCCTATGAATTTTATTCAACTTCTGGTTATTCTCCACTGATTAGTGGTTCCAAATAAAGCTTCTTAGATCGTGGTTCATCCTGGTTTGATAAGAATCATGAAGATAATGCAATGGTCCGAACAGGCAATCTGGAATCATCTGGATAGAAAGTGGGATATCTTCTTACTCACAAACTTATGAGATGATTCAACTTCCTGGTTATTCTCCACTGATTAGTGGTTCAAATAAAGCTTCTTAGATCGTGGTTCATCCTGGTTTGATAAGAATCATGAAGATATTGCCATATGTCCGAACAGGCTAATCTGGAATCATCTGGATAGAAAGTGGGATATCTTTCTAACTCACAACTCCTATGAGACTTATTCAACTTCCTGGTTATTCTCCACTGATTAGTGGTTCCAAATAAAGCTTCTTAGATCGTGGTTCATCCGGTTTGATAAGAATCATGAAGATATTGCATATGTCCGAACAGGCTAATCTGGAATCATCTGGATAGAAGTTGGGATATCTTCTTACTCACAACTCCT
>NW_026617743.1:11035-15557 GCF_000801105.2 Raphanus sativus
ATGAGATTTATTCAACTTCCTGGTTATTCTCCACTGATTAGTGGTTCCAAATAAAGCTTCTTAGATCGTGGTTCATCCTGGTTTGATTATTGACATGAAGACATAAATAAAGAGATAAGAAGAGAGCAAGATCAGACTACTTGATGAGGGAGGCTGATCTATGCAAGACTTGTATGCCAAGGTGTCAAAGACTAACCTACCTTGCCTTGGAAGTAAAGAAAGAGAGTAAACTCGCCAAAGGAGAGTTTATGTAGCAAGGAGACCGTTGGAGGGATCAGAAGCAAGTTGATGTATTTAATTAGTTAAAGTCACATGTTCTACTTTGAGGAGAGAAGAAGAGAATGCCGTTGGTGATCAGTCACTTTCACCTCAGCTTGCAACAACATTCTTTAATATTATTTCATTTGTTTGTATCCAATCTGATTTGTCTTTAAATATTGTAACCTTGTCTTGTGATTAATCTAAGGAAATAGTTCTCCTTCTCTCTCTCTTTACAAAATCGTCACATACTCTCTCTCTCTCTCTCTCTCTCTTGTTCTTGAACTTCATCACTCTGTTCTTAAGATTTCTAACATGGTATCAGAGCTATAAGCTCCTGATTACCTTTCTCTTCCGCAACATCACTCTGTTTACTCATTCTCTACTGATTTTCTGCTTCATTTTCTCTCTTTACTCTTCAGATTTCTTTTATCCAGTGGGTAATAAATCTGTGTTCTTGAGTGTTCTTGAGTGTTCTTTAGTGTTCTTGAATTTTTTCTTCACTTTCTGAGTTGTGCTCACTCTGTTCTGTCCCTTTATATATTTCTTGAGAGTTTATCTATTCTGGACTTGATTTCTTTCAGTTCTAGAATTTATTTCTCTCAAACCCAGCCTTGAAATTTTTAAAAGATATCTTGGCGCCAAGCTTGAAGGATGGAGAGCTACAACCATGTGAAGATTCCAGTTACACTTAAGGGACCAGGAAACTACATTACCTGGTCTAGGATGACCATGACAGCCCTTGGAGGAAGAGGACTTTGGCAGCATGTGACTTCAAGCTCAGCTCCAAAGCAAACCACCCAAGGAGAAGATGGCAAGGAGATTGTAATGGTAGATGAAGGCAAATGGGCTCAGGAAGATCTCATGGTGCTGTCTATCTTGCATAGCTCTCTTGATGGTCCACTTATGGACACCTACTGTCACTGCACAACTCCAAAACAGTTGTGGGACACTTTGCAAAGGGTTTATGGCAACACTTCAAACCTCACCAGAATCTATGAAGTGAAGAGAGCCATCAACAACTTGCAGCAAGAAGAAGGAGACTTCACCAAGCATCTTGGGAAGTATAGTCAGCTATGGTCTGAGCTAGAGATGCTAAGACCAGGCACCAATGACCCTGAAGTGATTGAGGCTAGGCGTGAGCAAGACAAAGTCTTTGGACTACTTCTCACACTCAGCCCAAGTCTCACTGATGTGGTTAGGCACATACTAAGAGACAAGGAGCTCCCAAGCTATGATGAAGTGTGTGCTCAACTACAAAAGGAGATAGGCTCAGATGGACTCTTTGGTGGTGGAAAAGGAGAGTTATCCATGGTACACAAGGCTGAGAAGATGGAGAGTGTAGCAGCTAACAAGGCTTACTATAAACCAAGAGGAGGAGGAGATAAGGCAGTGTCTTGTGAGCACTGCAAGAAGAGTGGACACTCCAAGACCAACTGTTGGATCCTCCATCCTCATCTCAGGCCTACCTCAGCTAACAAATACAGCCAGGCCAGAGCACATGAAGCAAGAGCTCAAGAGCATCCAGCATCAAGCTGTTGAGATGAAGCAATAAAGGTTGAGTAGAAGTGATAAGAGGCAAGAGGGAACCAGACGAGTTTGAAATAAGCAAAGGCTGAGATACCTTGAAACACAAGTCTATCCGTACACATGAAGATAAAGTGGAGTGCAAGGCAAGACTTGGAAGAGTAAACTCGCCATGTTGTGATCAAGAGAAGATACTTGCAATGTTGGATCAAGAGAGACGTTGGAGGATCAGTCACATGATTGGTTAAGGGTTCAAGTCAAAGAGAGACGTTGAGGATGGGTCACTATCCGGGACCACTGATCTGCGCAGTCTGCTCTGATCCAACCTTGTCTTGTTCTTACTTTGTTTATTCATTTGTTTAGTCTCCTCTTGTTTATTATTTCCTTCATGTCGACATAAGCTTGTAATGTGCCTATATATGGGACTGTTCCCATAAACAGATTAATCAAGAAAAGAGTTTCATATTCTCTTTGTCTCAATACTCTCTCTCGCCATCTCTCTTTACTCATCAATGTCTCAACTATTCTCTCCTTGATTCTCTTACACTATCAATTCTCACATGGTATCAGAGCTTTAAGCTCCTGAAACCTGTTTCTTCCGCAAACTCTTTGATTTTTCTTTTCTATTTTGGGTAAAGTTCATCCTGTTCTTGAGGTGTTCTTCCTTTTTTGTTCCAGAATTTGCCAAAAATAGCAAAGTTCTTCCTTTACTCAAAACTTCTTGCTCTTGATGGATTCTACTGGTGAACACTCACGGATGGTGACCATTCCAGTTACTCTCAAGGGAGCTAACTACCTACACTGGGCGAGGCTAACTAAAACCGCTCTTGGAGGCAGAGGACTCTGGGAGGTGGTTGAAGAAGGCAGGAGCAACAAGAAGAAGACTATCCTAGGAGAGGATGGCAAAGAAGTGGTGCAAGCTGAAGCTGATGACAAGAAGCGAGTTCAAGAGGATCTCCTGGTCTTGTCTATCATCCAACACAGCCTTGAGGCATCAATCTTGGAGTCTTACGCCTACTGTGAGACTTCAAAAGAACTATGGGATACACTCCAAAAGGTGTTTGGGAATGTATCCAACATTAACCGAGTGTTTGAAGTCAAGAGGGCTATCAACAACTTGTGTCAAGAGGATACTGAGTTTGATAAACACTTTGGGAAGTTCAGATCTCTATGGGCAGAGCTGGAGATGTTGAGACCAGCAACCCTTGACCCGGATGTACTAAATGAGAGAAGAGAGCAAGATAAGGTCTTTGCCTTGCTATTCTCTCTTAATCCCGGGTACAATGAGTTGATCAAGCACATACTGAGGGGAGGGAGTCTCCCATCTCTGGATGAAGTGTGTGCTCAGATTCAAAAGGAGCAAGGCTCAGTTGGTCTCTTTGGAGGGAAGAAAGACCTAGTGATAGCAAACCAAGCAGAAGGTGTTGCTAACAAAGGCTACTTCATGATGAAATGTGTGAATTAGGAGTGTAATACTTGTGAGAACTAGAGAATCAATGAGAAAGATGAGCAAGATCCGAGAGAGAGAGAGAGAGAGAGTGAGAGATGCGCAATAGTAAAAGAGATTTGAGGAATTATATTTCCTTAATTGATTAAGGTAGCTTACAACATTGTTATATAGACAAATCAGGATGAAATAAGACAAAAGGAATTACAATAAACAAATACATGGTCTTCCTGGCGGACTGATGATAGAAAGGGACAGGTCTGTGCCATGAGAGAGACCATTCCAAACGGTAGGGAGAACATGTGATCTTTATCTTATTTTATTATCACCTTGCCTCCTTCCTTTGTCTTGTCTCACCAACGGCTCCCTCTGCCTCCTTTGCTTCTCATTTAATTTAAACAAGTATCCATAGCTTCTCTTGATGTCGCACTTGTAGCTTGAGACCCAAGAGTGTACGGATAGACTTGCGTCACAAGTCTGCACTGATCCAAAGCTTATTTCTTCATCCGAGTGACTCCTTCTCTTCTTTATTCATCCTTGATCATGTCTCTTTTATTGCTTCATGTCAACACTCCCCCTCAAGCTTGAACATATGGATTGATCAAGCTTGGAAACCATGAAGCATTCCCTCATTAAAACCTTTACTTGGAAAAACCACT
The DNA here is from genome assembly GCF_000801105.2 of Raphanus sativus. Classification (NCBI taxonomy): domain Eukaryota; kingdom Viridiplantae; phylum Streptophyta; class Magnoliopsida; order Brassicales; family Brassicaceae; genus Raphanus; species Raphanus sativus. Next base: position 14,927 of record NW_026617743.1, read on the forward strand.
TGGGATAAAAACCAAGCAAAGGAAAAAGAGTAGAACACTTCAAGGCAAGGGGATCAGTGACAAGTGAGGTCTATGAGTCCAAGCTTAGGATGAATGAACTCACAAACCTTGCTGCTTGCTGCCTTGGTGAAGATGTCAGCTAGTTGATCTTCACTCCTAGTATAGCATGGAAGTATCACTAGCTGCTCCACCGCTTGCCTTACTTTGTGGCAGTCCACTTCTATATGCTTAGTCCTCTCATGGAAGACTGAGTTGCTTGCGATGTGTATTGCTGCTTGATTGTCACAATGCATGGTCATTGGTGTACTAATCTCAACGCCCAAGTCCTTGAGTAGACCTTTGATCCATATCAGCTCACTGGTAAGTTTCCTCATTGCTCTATATTCTGCTTCAGCACTTGAGCAAGATACCACCTTTTGCTTCTTGCTCTTCCATGTGACCAGATTCCCTCCAATGAATGTGCAATAACCTGTGGTTGATCTTCTATCTACTCTGTCTCCAGCCCAATCAGCATCACAATACCCCACAACTTCAGTGCTCTTGTTACACGCCATCCAAACTCCTTGACCTGGCGCCTCTCTTAAGTATCTCAAGATCCTCTCTACCATGTTCCAATGATGCACCTTAGGAG
>NW_026617744.1:0-15556 GCF_000801105.2 Raphanus sativus
CAATTCGAAAAAAAGTTCAACAACAAATGTAAGTTATCTGAATTTCTAATTCTTTTATTTGTAAATTAGTATTTACAAATATTCTTTTTTGTGGTTTATCCGCTGAAAATTACTATTAATTTTAGTATTTTGAATATAACATGCACTACATATATCAGAAACACAATCTGTTTGACATAAGTAACATTATTTCACAAAAACTAAAGAGAACAAATGTTCATGGCACACATGTGACACGCATGAAACCCCACGTTCTAATTTCACGTTTAAAATCTTTAAGTTTTTACATCTATTTTAGCCAATGTACGAATTTATTTCATGTGTGAAATCTATTTGTGAGAACCAGTTTTTATGCAAGGTCAAATTTAAATCGCCATAGATTCTTAAATAGAAAATATTCAAAAAATTTAATTGTTAATGAACATGAAAAAATGTTACAAAACAATGTTTCTCAGACATTTTCATAAATTTCTTGGCTATTTTACAGAGAAGTCCAAATCTAAATGCAACTTTTCTATGAATACAGCTATCTCTTAATCATGTTTTTAGATTATTTGACTAACATAATTTTTTTTATTGAAAATTATTTTACAGTTTTATGATCAAATCATTTAAGAGTATAAATTTAACCGTGCATAACATTAGTATTAATAAAATCCCACGAGCATCTAAAACACTACTATAACTTGCTTTCAGTGCAGTGTTTGAGACTTATAGTTAACATAAAACGAGGTTTTTATTAGTAGTATTGATTAGTCAATAAGAAAACGATAGTGATTTCTGAATTTACCAGCAAAGTCTAAACCCTTGAAGAATAAAAGGTGTTTTCACATCCCAATATGTCTAAAAGACACATTTTGGTGTCGATTAAATGGTAAAAACTCTCACGAGTTTCTAATATGGGTAAAGGCATTTTAATTCCAGTTTTTGCTTGTTTTGACAACTTTAGAAATTTCACAGAAATAGATAAATACCGTGGTCCATCTAAAATAGACGTGATAAGCATGGGAACCATCCAACTTAGGGTACAAATTGTGACTCATACCTACTTTTCTCCATATTCAATCTCTTTCATAGTTCTTTATGAATTCAAAAGGCTGCGTTTTTTATCATAAGAGTTATAGAGTAGCATAGTATCAAAACACCAACTACGAAATATACAAATCAGGAAGATGATGTTGATCATTCCGTATTAAACAAGCGATACCTTATGGTTTGTGCAACTTTTCTATAAAAAGAAACCTAGATTTTGTCAGATGCACACTGAACTAGTTTAACAAGGGATGAAATTAAAGACAACTTCCATCTCAAAAACTTAGTCCATCTCCGGCAGAAATATCAGTCTTGTCCAATAAACCAAAGCTACACAACATGACCAACATAATGGACTTAGCCCATGATGACCTACATGAAGAATAGGCCTATTAGCTAAAAGCCTTGTATATTAAACAAGCTTATATACAAGGCTTATAGGATACACAAGATAATGGAGCTGGCCCAATACTAGTAAACTGAGCATTGTAAAACCCATCTGCACAATCTTATTTTTTCCCACTCGAGTCTTTTCTTTTGGTCGAAAAAATAAAAAAGTTTGAAAAATCTTGTTTTTTTAACTTTAGATATGGGGTTGAAGAAGACTGGAGTTGAACTTTGAACCCTGGGGACAAGTTTGTCGTGATTCTCACGCCCAACTCTTTTTTTTTTTTATAAAGAATCTATAAGTAGTGCCCACTCACTCACTCATTCTCTTACCTCAAACATAATCGCAGCTCACAAAACACAGAGTTTAATCAATGGAGAAGACGAAAGGGAACAACGTGTTTGACGATGGGAAGAAACAGAAAGCGGGTCGGGTCGTGGAGAAACCGACGAACCCGATGGTGACTCCACTCCTCAACGATCTTTACCAATTCACCATGGCTTATGCTTACTGGAAAGCCGGCAAACAATCCGAACGATCCGTGTTAGTCTCCCTCTCTCTCTTCAAATCTCAATCAATCGAAAGTCTGAGACTTTTATCATCATCCTTCATCAGGTTTGATTTGTATTTTCGTAAGAACCCATTTGGTGGAGAGTACACAATCTTCGCCGGGTTAGAAGAATGCATCAAGTTCCTCGCTAACTTCACTTTGACCGACCAAGAGATCGATTTCGTTCGTCACTCTTTACCTGGTTGTGAGGTAATCAAAACCAAACAAAACGAAAGGTCTCTCCTTTTTTGAAAAAAAAGAGTCTACTTTTTATTTATTTATTTTTGGTAATGTTGAAAAGCAGGAAGCTTTCTGTGATTACCTTCGTGGGCTTGATTGTTCCGACATTGAAGTCTATGCTATTTCTGAAGGATCTGTCGTGTTTCCTAAAGTGCCTTTGCTCAGAATCGAAGGTCCTGTTGCTGTGAGTTCTTGTTGTTGTTGTTGTTTGTCTTTCATCTCATTAGCTTTGAATTGATTTTGATTGGTTAGGTTCTGATCAGTTTGGTTTGCTTAGGTTGTGCAATTGTTGGAAACTCCGTTTCTGAATCTCATCAACTACGCGTCTCTGGTTGCTACCAACGCAGCAAGGCATCGGTTTGTTGCTGGCAAATCTAAGCTTCTGCTTGAGTTTGGTGCTCGCAGAGCTCAGGTTTCCTTCTGTTACTTGTTTACAGGGACCTGTTGGTTTTGGTTTGGTTTGCTTAATCTCTCTATCTCTCTTATGTTGTTTATAGGGACCTGATGGTGCAATAAGCGCATCAAAGTATTGCTACCTTGGAGGCTTTGATGCAACCAGGCATGTCTTATGGTCTTATTACTACTACCAGTGTCATTGTTCTGTTTATAGAAGCAATGTTTGTTTACTTGCTTTGTTCTTATGGCAGCAATGTTGCAGCGGGAAAATTGTTTGGAATACCTCTCCGTGGTACACATTCACATGCTTTTGTCAGCTCATTCATGGTATAGTAAGCCAAACTCTCTAAGACTCAAACATCGAAAGCATGAGTTATAAAACTTTAATCCTCTACATTGTTGATTTGTAGAGCCTTGATGAGATTGTTGGCAAAGCGCTTCGAAGCTCTGATGGGAAAACCACTTGTGAAGATTTCGTCAATCTGGTCCAAACATGCCTAGCCAAGATTCAGGTTTGCTTATGAGTGTAGTACTTGTTTCAGTTTGATTCATTTCGTTATAATCTCTCTTTTGGTGTATGAATGGAATAGAACTCATCTGCACTGTCTGGGATCTTCTCTGAGACAAACAAAAGCGAGCTTGCAGCTTTCACATCCTACGCACTGGCTTTCCCCAGCGCCTTTCTTGCGCTTGTTGATACTTACGATGTCATGAAAAGTGGAATCCCTAACTTCTGTGCTGTTGCTCTAGCACTTAATGAACTGGGGTGTGTTAAGAAAACTTCCACTCATGATCTTTTTGTCTTTTAACTTTTCAAGATTCATGACTTTATTGGCTGTTATATGCAGATACAAAGCAGTAGGCATTAGGCTTGATTCAGGTGACTTAGCTTATCTCTCTACCGTGGCCAGGAAGTTCTTTTGCGGCGTAGAGAGAGAGCTTAACGTGCCTGACTTTGGTAAGATGATCATTACCGCGAGTAACGATCTTAACGAAGAGACAGTCGATGCTCTTAACAAACAGGTAACTTCTCACTCACCTTAAACCTTATGAAATGTTTTTTTTTGTTTCCTCACTTTGATGGAATGTGGCTTTAGGGTCATGAAGTAGACGCCTTTGGAATTGGAACCAACTTAGTGACTTGCTATTCACAAGCGGCGTTAGGCTGTGTTTTCAAACTCGTGGAGATCAATAAGCAGCCTCGGATCAAACTCTCTGAAGATGTTACTAAGGTTTTTGACTCTCTGGTCTTTCAACTTTAAAAAGTTTCTTCTTTGATAATAGAACTTTTGCATCTGGTCTTTCAGGTATCTATACCATGTAAGAAGCGTACTTACAGATTATTCGGAAAAGAGGGTTACCCTCTAGTTGATATCATGACTGGAGAGAACGAACCACCACCTAAGGTAATAATAAAGCAAAAAAGGCGCCTTGAAAGATTTGTTTTGTCTTAAAAGTCTTTTGAATCTTTTTTTTTTCTGGATTTTGCAAGGTTGGTGAGAGGTTGCTTTGCCGTCATCCATTCAATGAATCGAAAAGGGCTTATGTGGTGCCACAACGTGTGGAAGAGCTTCTTAAATGTTACTGGCGTGGAAATGCAGGTTATTACACCTGACTTCTCAATCTCACTACTTTGCTGACAAAATGACTCACTCTCATAATGTTTTTTTTTTGTTGGTTAACTTATGTCTGTGAAGATGAAGCTAGGGAAGAGCTGGAGCCATTGAAAGAGATAAGAAGCCGTTGCATTAAACAGCTTGAGAACATGAGACCTGATCATATGAGAAGATTAAACCCTACTCCTTATAAGGTAATAAAACACCAACACCATGAGCTGAGAGAACCTGTTTTTTTTTTTTTTTGGTATTCAGAGAGAGAAATAAACTTTAATTGTTTTTACTTAAAAACTTTACAGGTTAGTGTGAGCGCCGAGTTGTATGACTTCATCCACAACCTCTGGCTCAACGAAGCTCCTGTCGGTGAACTGCACTGATATTTTTTTTTTCTACAAAATGTAGCTTTCTTCTCTTGTGCCTCTGTCAATGTTAAGATATAATAACCCATTGTATCAGCTTTTGCTACTTTACGACTTCTTGATCCCTCACTCTTTACAACTTTGTCTATTTTTTTTTTTTTTGAACTTGTATTCACCAAACATTTACTCGGAATAAAACTCAGAAGATTCAATCTTCTTAGACTTTTATCACCTTGAGGAAAATCCACAATGTGTATTTAGTTGATCTCTCTTGCTTCTAATTTTTTTAGATCTAGTCTTGTGATGATAATCCAACTCCCAAAGACCAAATCAATACCATCAAACAAATGATAAGAACTTGTTGTTGTTTCGGTCTTGGAGTCAGATTATCATCACAACACAAGATCAAAAAAAAAACTTATGAGAAGCAAAGTGGGATCAACCATATATACATACTGGATTTTCCTATGCTCCTGAAAATCCTTGAGCATGTTGCTGAGAAAGATTGTGAAGCTTGGGAAGAAGGAGGAGACCAAAGAGATAAGAAGAAGTTTATTAGTATGATGAAGCAAACGTTTTCTAGAGAGGATGAAGAAGTAACAATGAGGCTCTCTGTTTATATATACATAATAAACAAGAAAGAAAGCTTTTGTGGGAAACAGAGGTACCCCTTTTCCACGAGCAAAAGTTGTGGCTTACAATGTCACTGGGCCTACCTATCATCAATAAGTCACTTTTGTGGTGTCACCTCCGTTCAATGAATTATCGTAATCGGAGCTTATGTGGTACCACAACGTGTTGCAAGAGCTTCTGAAAAATGTTATTAGCATATCAATGTGGGTGGTAGAAAACAGAGTTCTTATACATATGTAACCATGACAACAGCTTTGCTACTTTATGAGTTCATTACACTCTTTTTTACAAACATTCCTCAGTTTGTTTCCGTTGCACAATAATAATTCATTTCGTGGGTGAAAACTAAATCATTTTGTGTCATATTAGTACAAACATTAGCTTCAATGACAAACTACCACCACAACAAGAGAGTCGCCGCAGAGATCATAAAGAGAGAAGCCAATCCAACTCCTGTTGAAACAGCATTACCCGCCGGAAGATCGCTCGGATCTCGTGTAGACTCTCCTCCTGCTGCTGGTTTCGGAGCTGCCTTTGGAGGAGGAGCATCACACGTTCCAAAAGTTGCGTTTGACTGTTCATATGTAATAATATATATAACACATTCATCATTATTACCTCAATGAAATGTAACAAAAAAGACTAATCTAAAGGAATAAGTAAACTAACCTTGCAAAGGCTTAAAGTGTCACAACCACATGTCAGACGACCGTTTGCTGCGTCTACAGCTTCTGCAGCTCCTCCACCATCACTCCTCTGTAGTCATTAAACATTCCAATTAGCACTAACACATTCTCTAAACAAAACAAAGCTTGTAGAATATCAAAATAGCACCTGGTAATAATCAACCGCGATAAAGTTAGGCCACCTTTTACCAGCTGCTTCATGACAAGTCGTCATCATTTTGATCAGCGGCGATGAATTATCCGCGCATGCTTGCGTTGCATTCGGATTGGTTATAAAGTAGTTCTGTAGAACCAAAGAACGAGACTTCGTATCCAATGGAGGTGACTCGTTTCGGTTCGTGCATGATCCATCGTTCATTCCATCATTACCATCTACATATATATATTATAGTCTTGTTAAGTCTGGTCATTAATTAAGATTTCACTAAGATCATTACAAAAAAACTCACATTGATTTTCAACCATGTAATCCCACTGGTAAGCAAGACCTTCAGAAGCTTCTTTACCCTTCTTGGAAGTGAACACCACAAGCCTTTGGTTCTGCTTCACCATATCATTTACCGTAGGCCAGTCCTTACCGTCTTTCGGCATTCTCGAAACCGGAAACAGGAACTTACTCAATCCAGATGCTTTGAACACCTTCACACAAGACCGAACATGATTGGTTCTTAGCATACAAAACTACCAAAACAATATGTGTCAAATGTACTATTATATACCTTAGTCAAGCCTCGTGAAGATGTAACGTAATCTTCCAGGATGATTGTAACGACCTCAGATAAGTTTGACTCAAGAAAGTCATTGATCTCTTTGAGCGCATTGACAGCAGGTTGCTACATCGTTAATGCACGTTGAAACCTCAACTAAAATAATTTATTTTGTTATGGAAGCTAATTCAAATGCAAGTGCAACTTACAAAGGCTGTAAAGTTAAAGCAAGACCCTGCTGCTGAATGACACAACCATATATCGTTTCTAAAGTCATAGACATCGAGCATAATCCCTCTCACACCATTCTGCAACCAAAACATTCATTGGGAGGGGGGACAAGGTCAAGCACTTGAGTTTTGAGTTGTGTTTTGTTTTTTTCTGTTAGTTTTAGTTTTTACACGTGGAAAAGTATGATAAAGTTGATATTTGATCAAAAAAAGTTTCATTACAAAAGCCACCAACTAATAAAGCAGACATTGTCTTATTATTCAAACCTAAGCAACAACAACTTGTAGAGTAAGTCAGATTCTTAAATTAGAAAAGAATAGTTCTAATACGGAACTTGTCAAAAAAAAAGAATCTAAGTATGAGAATGAAGAGAGAGAGAGAGAGAGACCTTAAGCTGATTGGTGATGGAGTCTTCTTGATTCCTTGGAGAGATGATGAATGAGCCAATTGTTGATTTTGCACTCGTGATTGAGTACGAATTGTGTGTCGTTAGCCAAGAGTACTTGTTAAACGGCAAACCATTCACCTACTCATCATCAAAACCACATGCATTCCCATTATTTTCCATTCATCATCACCCCCAAGAAAAATACTAAAAGTGAACAAAGAACAGTAAAGAAAGTGAAATGATACCTTGGAAGTCGGGTTTAGAGGTCGGATCCGGGTACAAGTAGACCCGGTATTACCACTTGCAGGACAGCTCTGGCAACTCAAACCGGCGTCGCATCGGCTGCTTGAACTACATGTTTCCCCCATCTATGAATCATAGAGTCAAATTCAACTTCTCTGTTATTAGTTCTTGAAAACATGTTATGAGATTTCAAAGAGAATGGTGTAGAGAGAAAGAAAAGAACCTGGAGACTTAGAACAAAAGATGATAAACAGAAGGCTGTGATCAAGAGAAGGAAGAAGCGTTGCGTGAAGAAATCAAAGCCCTGCATTTGAAATAACAAGTGTTTTAGGGTTTATGGAAATCACGAAGAGGAACAGAGGAATCCACATACCTCCATTTTTGCCGAGAGAGAGAGAGAAAGAGAGGTGGTGAAGTGAATGCAAAAAAGTTTTTTTTTTCTCTTCAAGAGACATAATAGAGATTTAATGATGATAATTAATTAAAACACGGGGTTTGGTTGAGACTTGTTACTTTTTGAATTTTCTTTGATTAAATAAATTTTCTTTGATTAAATGAATTTTCTTTTTGTTCGGATTCTGTTGGTCGTTTTAAAGTGATGATTTTTTATTAATTAGTGGGCGTATATGTTAATCATGGACTTGGTGTTTAGAATATTATTCTCTATCGCTCCCATGTGGATTTGTTGATGTATTGCATAGAAAATAGATATGTCATGTATTTAGACCTAGTCATCCTCGACGTTTCCTCTTGTCCAGACAAATAACAATACTATGTTGGATTATTATTTTGTTGCTAAAATTATTAGGAGATTCGGTGATATATGCATAAGAAATTCAGAATGGTATCCACTAACCACGTCAATGTAAACTATGGTTTATAAAAAATAAAACAATATATTGATATGATTTGACCTTATGCATTTCTTGTCGCCACTCAACCACTCTAATCACTTAATTCGATCTTCAAATTTATTGGGCCTAATAACACAATTTTCAACCCAATTATTGAGTTTAAAATATGGACTAAAAGGCCAACTTCTAGTAGTCTATAGGCCACAGGTTCGGTTGGTTGACTTTAACTAAAACCAAACCAAAAAACCGTCCATTGCAAGGCAGATTTTTACCTATCCATGGCCTTTTTAATCCCAAAATTAAATCGAATAGATGCTAAATCATTCCGCTTGGAATATTTCATACGTGAGCTTGTGAGTCCATAAAATACAGGTTTGGTGAGACTTTAGTCGATGCCAAAACAATTAACAATCTCTAGTCTATTAGACATTGATTTGTGTAGCAGAACTATGGCAAAAACTCTGTTCTTTCAAAAAAAAAAAAATCTGATATTATTTACAGTAGTCAACGAGCTAATTAACAAAAGATTAAATAAAGACCGTCAATTATTTAATTAACGCCATAATAATCTCCTTCTTATGACTTCGTCTATCTCCACTAATTAAACTATCTGACGTTGACCCAATCACACGACACCGACCAATCAGGTACATTCTCGCTGACCAAACCAATGATCCTCACCTCCGGCGAACGTACCAAACAACTAAACGGCGAATAACAAACCGGTGAGCAAACCGTAACCGGAGATTGAACCGAGTTCCATTCAGGGAAATCAAAAGGATCTCTCGGTGAAGCCGAAGCCTTTTGTTCGCCACACTTCAATGAACCACCACTACTATTTTCATCATCATCAACGGCTAGGAACGGATGATCCAAAAGCATCTGAGCCGTCCATCTATCCGCCGGGTTTTTAACAAAACATTTCCTCACGAAATCTTTTCCTTCTTCCGACAACTCCACCGGAACTGTCGGAACTTCATCACTTGAACCAATACGAACCATCAGAGACATTACGTCCGTAACTTCCTCCAAACACCATGCCGTTTCGCCACTCGACATCTCGACTACAGAGCATCCCAACGCCCATATATCCGCCGGAGCCTCAAACTCGCCGTGGTTTACCGCTTCCGGCGCCATATACAGAGGCGTTCCTCTGATCTCGGCCACGTTCTCACCCCTTCGTTTCGCTAACCCGAAATCAGAAATCTTCACGTCTCCACCGTCGCCGAACAACAAAACATTCTCAAGCTTCACGTCGCAATGAGCAAACCCTTTCGAGTGGATATAACACAACCCTCTAACAATCGACCTCGTGAACCGACGCACTTCGCATTCCGGCAACGCCTCGCCGGAGTTCTTAACTCTGTCACCCAAGTTTCCACCGGAAGCGTACTCAAGAAACAAGTTGTACACCTCTTCCCCGTTCTCCACCGTCGTTGCTTCTCCGAAACACCGTACGATCTCGGGGCAGTCACGGAGATCATCAAGCACGTCTCTTTCGTTCCGTAACGCGGCGGAACAAACCACTCCGGAAGATTTCACAGCGATCAGCTTTGGGAATGATGATGTCGAGCTTCCAGAGGTGGTGGCTAAACTAACGGTGGAGAAGCTCCCGTGACCTATTGTTTCTCCACGAATCCACTTCATTACTTACAGCTCAAGCAAAGAAAAAAAAACAGTTAGTTTGTCTATATTTTCTTCTACAACCCTAGTTCCTCTGTTTTGATATATATACTCTCTATTTTTTTCTTTCTTATTTTCATTTTTCTGTAAAAAGGAAAAAGTATGCGAAGTTTCTTGTGAACACTACTGTATTTTGTGGAATTTATGCACGTGATGTAAACCCATTACTGTATATTTTTGTTTTATTTATTTTTGTAATTCCTCTTGGCCACGAGAACATATAGCGGCCAATAAAAGAAAACGTGGCTGGTGAGAAGTGAGAACGAAGAGGAAGACTGCTGTAAGATATTTCATCTTTGCCGTCACGCGCTTTTCTATTTATTTCTTTTTTTTTAAATAAGAAAAAATTTCTATTTATTTCTTCTAATAAAATCCCATTATTGAAATATTATTATGGCACACAAATAAACAAATTACATATTTGTTCAAATATCTCAGTATGATTTATCATATGTACAGACGTGTACCATCATGACCCGACTTTGAAATACTATAGAAAATATATGATTTCAATTATGTTATTTGATAAAATTAATAAATATGTGATGTTAACTTGTTTTTCTTCAAATAGTTTTGTATATTGGACAATTGATAATTGGATTCGTAGTTCTACACGTTTGTATCAATAAACTACCATGTGGTTCGCGTTTTTCTAAGTAGCGAAGATCGGATGGAAGATTTTGTCAAATTGTTCCTAACGTGAAGTGTTTTTATATGGCTGTGAATATCAATCATTTCTTAAAATAAATTTTAAAATGGTTGTATTGCTGGGGTGATGAGTGATTTCCTTCTTTTTTTGGGTCAAAGATGAGTGATTTCCTCCCCGCATAAACTGTGTTTATATATGTGTTCAAGATTTTTTTTTTTTTAAGTTTATTTTTTTTGGTGTGAAAGTATACCACTAACATCATGTATTCATGTGCATGCTCAAGATTTTTATCATCTACTAATACTGTATTGTTTTTTTTTGTTACAAAAATATCATAAATTGGTAGTTGGCATTAACTAATTTATATTCTGTGTTTTTTTTTCCGTAACTGGCCTTATATATATTCTGGTTTCGAAAAAGTACTATCTTGATTTATTTTATAGTTTGCTTTAGTCATTTTCTGGAATAAGGAATATTTTGATTTCTCTTAATATATTATAAATGATTTTTCATGAAACAAAGTTTAAGTTTTTTAATTCTCTTGAGTTTGTTAAAGAAACTAATCACATACCGTATGGTCCGTATCTGATATCGCTTCAGTAGAAAGAAACTTGATCGATAAGCAATAATTAGCAAACCTAAACCACTTATTACGACAAGACACATCAAGAATTATGGTATGACAAGAAATTTAAAGACATGTTGTCAACATTCAAGTAAGATGGTACCAGAAATCTCAATTTATGTAGACACTTTTCCAATGCCTTATAGTCAAAGGTTCCGTGACTTGCCAACAAAACTAAGTTGAAAATTAAAACTAGGTCCGTATTACTGTGGGTTTAGGGTGGTTCACTACGATGGTGTGAATTAAAACCAAAGTAAATGAGAGATTTGTACTTTAGGTACAAATTTAGGTGAGTTAGAACGGTGTGAACTGGATGCAAAACTAAAATAAAATGACGTGAGATATAAGAAAAAGTTCAATAAATATTTCTTAATTATTTTTTATCAAAAAGAAAAATAAAAGAAACCGTAGAAGTGAAATGGGTCTAGTTACTTCACAGCTCACACGGACATTATTTTGACAACCATTTGATTGTTTCCACCCCAAGTATTGGTCAATGATTAAAAACGACCATCACACTGCATGGTGACTTCTATCTTTTATTATTTTAATATCGACCGTTTACCATTTTTAGATGCACCAACCTTCACCAATTTTGAATTAGAATTGTATTCAAAGGTTATTCCGCGCGCGGGTTCTTGGAAGGTTTGGAAATAAATTAAACAATAAGAAACAATACCATGTATTTAACATTTCAACTTATATATAAGAGAGGCTCACATCAACATCGTATATATATATCAGCACCAGGAGGTTGTATTTGGTTTACCAAAACCCGTGTAATAGGATCTTGAGTTATAGTTATTTTTTACCCTGACAATCATGACCCGTGCAAGCATTTATTTGTATTTGCACTGAGGAATACTTGGTTGGTAACCAAAAAAATACCTCGAACTAATGAGCGAGTATATTCAGGTGATAGACAGATACATTATACATGCATACTTTGTTGTTGTATATCTGGTGGAGGATAAAGCTTCAAGAGGACTGAATGTGGTTGAGCAAGCTGGTCCCAAAGTGACCCGATAAACTAACTTTCGTATATAATTTTCTTCCCACGGCTTGATTATTCTTTTTCACCTGCTGGAACCATTAAAAAGAAAGATGTCAATAATATGTCACTCACATTGAATGCTCGTAAAGAACAAAACTGACTGTGAGCTGCAATTGCAAAAAGCAATGAACCTGAAACAGTACCAAACTAAAACCTAAATCACATAATTTTTGAGCAAGACATTGGTTGCGTCATAATGAAATGTGTATGTAAGAGCATGATTATCCCTAAAGGGATCTTAATATTTTTTTTTATTATTATTCTTCTTTTCTTGTCAGAAATAAAAAAAAGAAAGAAAAAAAAAATAAAACTGACCAATCATAGGCACGTGAGGCCCACAAACGGGCTAAGAGTTGTGTTGTTTCGCCTCTTGCATAAGAGGTAGAAGATGTGAGATTTTAAAATTTTGTGGGACCCATAATTAATTTATAATTTTTTTTGTTAGACCCTTATCTAAGAGTCAGCGTTAATTATGCTCTAATAAACAAACATGAGGATACTCGATCAGAATTATAAAACCAGCAAACATTAAAAGGCCCAGTAAGAGGACGACCTAAAAGCCCAAAGTTATAAAATAACAATACGGGCTTGGTTAGGATAAACACGTGTCACCAATCGCGGAACGTTTTATCGCAAACTAGTTTCAGTTTCGAAAGAACCAAATCCAGACAAGAAGGTTGTGTCTGAATTCGCCGAGGGAAGAGAGGGAGCGAGCGAGATAGATTTGTAAGGTCAGTGTGTGAGTTTTTTCGCAATGATGAATCTAAGGATGATTGAGTTTGTTATCGGAGAGGATCCGTATAATCTAAAAAAAAAACGATGATTTTTAGTGTTTCATAATTTTTGTGTGAGAAAGAGATGTGATTGTGTGGTTTGCAGGAGGAGACGAGTGTGAAAGAGAGAGAGATAGAGAGAGATTAAGAGGGTGTGGGGAGAGAGAAGAGAGGTTTTGTGAGTTTTGTAAGGGTTTCAAATCCTAATCCAGATCTCGTTGCTCATCTCATCTGATGGAAAGGAAGCTTGTGGTACTTTTGGGGTTTCTTACTTTGCATGAAGCTTTGATTTTTCGAGATATATATATATATATTTTTTTTTTTGTATTTGGTGAGATTTGAATGAGTGCTTTGTGTAGGTGCTGGGGATCCCGTGGGAGATTGATTCAGATGGGCTTAAGGATTACATGTCCAAATTTGGTGACTTGGAGGATTGTATCGTCATGAAGGTTTGTCATTTTGACTTTCTTTTTAATCATGATCACCATCTGAACATGTTTTTGATGTTTAGGATCGATCAACCGGAAGATCTCGTGGATTTGGATATGTCACTTTTGCTTCATCTCAAGATGCTAAGGTGAAAATTGACTCTAGTTGCATTGGTCGATTGGTATATATCTGTCTTACTGTTTGAATTCGCGTGTAGGAGGCTTTGAAAGGTGAACACTTTTTAGGCAACAGAATCTTGGAAGTTAAAGTTGCTACACCCAAGGTTCGTTTCGTCTCCATGAAGTTTGTGATTTTTTTATTTTAATCTCCTATAGTGGTAGTTCAAAGAGGGTTGTTGTGTAATGTGATTTGTGACAGGAAGAGATGAGACAGCCTGCAAAGAAGGTGACGAGGATCTTTGTTGCTCGTATCCCTCCTTCCGTCTCTGAATCTGATTTCCGAAGGTTTGCTTTTTTTTTTTAGAGAATGGTTTCTAATAACTGTTGAGAGTATTATATAATCATTCCTTTGTGTACTCACTCTTATGCAGACATTTTGAAAAGTATGGCGAAATCACTGACTTATACATGCCTAAGGTAATCAATCTTTCATTATCTAACTCTGTGTCTGATAAGTGATGATAGCCAACACTTTGAGGAGTTGATTTCATCCCCATTGTCTGTCTATTAGGACCACAAGTCCAAGGAACACCGAGGAATTGGGTTTATCACATTCGCTACTTCTGGTCAGTTTTAATATCCCTTCACAATTGTGTTTAACATTATTAAGACAGAACTTTTTTTTTTAGGACGACTAATGAGAAAGAAACTTCACAGTTTTTAACTTATTTTTTTTGTGACTTCAGATTCAGTGGAGGAACTGATGGAAGACACACATGATCTGGGAGGCACAACGGTTGCTGTTGATCGAGCAACACCAAAGGACGACGATCATCCTAGGCCGCCACCTCCAGCTGCTAGAATGCCTCGCCCACCCGTGGCTGTTGCAGCAGGTGGGTTTGGAGCTCCAGGTGGTTACGGAGCTTACGATGCTTACATCTCTGCAGCTACAAGATACGCTGCTCTCGGTGCTCCTACCCTCTATGACAATGCCGCTTCCTTCTATGGAAGTAAGACTCTCAGCTCTCTATATACTATTCAAAAATATTTAAAAAGGGAATAATCTTCAAAATGTTACTCTTAGGAGCTGAACCAACGAGGGGAATAGGTAACAAGATCTTTGTTGGACGCCTTCCTCAAGAAGCATCCGTTGATGATCTCCGTGACTACTTCGGTAGATTTGGCCGTATTCAAGATGCCTATATTCCAAAGGTTAGCTTATATAAGTGTTACAGAGAGACAACGCTTGTGTGAACACACATTAAAAATATTCATCTTCTTTTTTTTTATAAACAGGATCCAAAGAGAAGTGGACATAGAGGTTTCGGATTCGTTACCTTTGCTGAGAACGGTGTTGCGGATCGTGTAGCCAGGAGATCTCATGAAATATGTGGACAAGAGGTAGCAATAGATTCAGCAACACCTCTTGATGAAGCTGCTGGACCTAGCGGCGCTGGTGGTGGAGGAGGTTCTTCTTCTTCTCGTCCTGAACATTTTGGTGGTTACGCTGGAGGTGGTCCAATGCGCACTTTTGGTCGAATGTATGGAGGAGGCATGAGCTTGGACGATGTGAGTCAACACACTCTACTAATCTAAATATTATTCATTTATATCCAAAAATATGATTCTGATTCATTACTGTTGTTTATTAATGAATCTGCCAGTGGGGATATGGAGTACCGAGCGCAAGACCATCAAGATCAGACTGGAGGTACCGCCCATACTAATGCCACCACCAGACAACAGACAAAAGACATTATCCTTTAGCTCTTGCTTTGTTGTTTTATTAATCTTCACTCATCAAATACATTAAAACTATTTTACTTGTTATTGGTGAGAACCTGCTTTGTTGTTGTTGAAACATATAAAGAGCTTTACAAGAACAATTTGCAGTGTACATT
>NW_026617745.1:0-15555 GCF_000801105.2 Raphanus sativus
AATTTTCACAAAAGAAATTGATTTTTTGTAAGATTTACAAAAAAAATATTTGTAAATTTTGAAATCGATATATAAGAATCTGACTTTATTTTTTTTTTAAAACACGACTTTAAAAATAATTATATAAATAGTTTTCTATAAAATAATTATATAAATAGTTTTCTATAATAATTATATATGTTTATATAATACTGATTCTAGTGAAGGGAGGGGGGGGGGAATAAAACTCTGGAAAGAAAGAATGAGGGTTTTTAAGAAGAAACTAGTGTTGAGGAATCAGCCATGGAAGAAGAACAAGAAGAGAAGAAGACGAGAGAGATCCAGAGATGATAATAGATTACAACCAAACCATATTCCTATTGATCTAACCGTGGAGATACTCTCAAGACTTCCTGCAAAATCAGTCATGAGATATCAATGCGTCTCGAAGTTGTGGTCTTCTATTACCAGACTTCCAAGTTTTATCAACTCATTCACGACTCGGTCCTCTGCACGTCTTCTGCTAACCTTCGAATTTCACAAAAAGCAACTAGTTTTCTCGTTTCCTCAAAACAAGAACACTGACGGGTCTTATTCTCCGGTATACAGTTATCACATGGAAAACACTAATCATGACCGCTATCTGCAATGGGAGAGCGTCCAGGGCCTGATTTTATTACGTGGATTAAAGATTTGGAACCCAAGCTTGCGCCGGGTTTTAACCTTGACACGTCCCAAAGAGCACATCCCCACCTCTTTTGATATTCGTAAGTCTTATTTAGGTTACGATACATTGGAGGGTAAACACAAAGTACTATCCTTATATTATGGAAGTAATTTTGTAAAGCCTCTTATTCTTACATTGGGAGCTCAAGAATCATGGAGAACAGTAACCAAAGGTATCCCTATGCATTCCCCAACTCATGTAAGAGGACTTAGGGGTTGCTTCAATGGAGTTCTATATTTTCAAGCTAGAGTTGATGATCAACATATAATAATGAGCTTTGATGTCAAATCTGAAAGCTTCATGAATCCTATAAAATATCCAGAGTGTTCTCCTTTTCGATGGTTGCATAATATGATACTCTATGAGGGAAGTCTAGCCTTATTTGCTCATGACTTTCCCTTTGGTACTGGTGAATTATATATTTTGAAAGATGCAGATGGACACAAATGGACGCGTCAATGTCTGCCTGGTGTAAGTTTTAAGAGGGAATGGAGGAACCTTATGCATTTCAAGGGTATTACTGATGCTGGTGAGCTTGTTTTTGCACCAGGAAGTTTTGTTGACTCTTTTTATATTCTATATTTCGATCCTAGGAGAAACAGCTTTAGAGAAGCCTTCTTTAAAGGATTTATGGATGATGAGTTTAGACGCAGTGATGATGGAGTTCCTAATAACCACGGAACATGTATTAATGTTTTCCCAAATCACATGGAGAGTCTCGTCTCTTTGTAATGCAGCGCCTCCTTTTTAATTGCTCAATACTTTTCAATGTTTTTGTTTTCAGTGACATTAAATGGTAGTCTTTACAGAACTTTATGTTTCGCTTATGCCTTTCGACTTTCGTTGTGATTTTTTTCTTTTTTTTTGAAACAATGTTACATTCAATCAAAAACATTGTTACAATAGATGTGTCATATTTAGAAGATCAAACACAATAAAATTTCATGCTTTATCTCTAGTTCCTGGATGCAAACCAAGCCTCCATTGCATCTTTATTCGCTACAATTCATTCTCCAAAATGTCGAGATTTTCTTTCTAACATTCTTCTCAATGAACATAGCCTTCTGTGGAGCAGTATTCTGTTGCTCACCATGCTTCCGACATAGTTTTCCCCTGCTATATTGAGTGCATAGAAAGGTTGGGAACGTACCAAACAGGAAACAGAGTGATTTTTACTATGAATTGTCCACCAGAATGTCCATGATATTGCTCCAACTAGCGCTGTTTAATCTTATCTGACCCACGATGAAGTGCAGCGACGAGTGATATCTATACTCCCACCGTGTTGTTGCACTCGGAAAACACTACTAGAGAAGCCTTGTTTGTTTGAGGGAATATATTGGGTACTGAATTTAGACGTCGTTGTGGACTTGTTAGCTACCGTATATACAATAGTGGTGTCTTTCCAAATCACACCGAGACTCTTGTGTGTTTCTAAAGCAGTGCCTTCGTAGCTACCGTAATTCTCTTCTTTGTTTCTTTTCAAATTTTTTATATATCGTCGCTATAAGAAAAGAGTTATTTGTAAAATTTACAAAAAATATTTACAAATGTGAAAAGTTTTCTATAGTAATTATTTGTAATACGAAAAAATAATTATTTGTAATATATATTTGTCAATATATTATTATATATCGTGCCGTCTACGTTATTATATACATACGAAGTTTATATACATTCGACTGAACCCTAAATATAATTGATTCTAGTAAAAGGGGGAATACAACTCTGGAAAGAAAGAATGAAGGTTTTTGAGAAGAAAGTATTGTCGAGGAATCAACCATGGAAGGACAAGAAGAGAAGAAGACGAGAGATATCCGTAGATGATAATATATCACAACCAAAACATATTCCTCTTGATCTAACCTTGGATATAGTCTCAAGACTTCCTGCGAAATCAATCGTGAGATATCGATCTGTGTCAAAGCTGTGGTCTTCTTTCATCAC
This sequence comes from Raphanus sativus, assembly GCF_000801105.2. Lineage (NCBI taxonomy): Eukaryota > Viridiplantae > Streptophyta > Magnoliopsida > Brassicales > Brassicaceae > Raphanus > Raphanus sativus. The sequence continues at coordinate 2,654 of NW_026617745.1, forward strand.
ACTTCCGAGTTTTATCGACTCCTTCGAGTCTAGGTCCTCATCACAGCCACCGCGCCTTCTGATCGCCTTCACACTACAAGGGAAGCACTTCGTTTTCTCGTTTCCTCAAAACAAGAACCCTGAAGGGTCTTATTCTCCTGTGTATAGTTATCATATGAAAGACACTTATTATGATAGGTATAAGCGAGAGAGCGTCCATGGCTTGGTTTTATTATATGGATTCCGGATTTGGAACCCAAGCTTGCGTCGGATTTTAACCTTACCACATCCCCGAGAGCACATCCCCATCCCCATCTCGCTTCGTGATCGTAGTTCTTATTTATGTTACGATCCATTGGAGGGTAAACACAAAGTATTGTGCTTATATTATGGAACTAAATCTGTAACGCCTATGATTCTTACATTGGGAGCTCAAGAAACATGGAGAATAATACCCAAAGAACTTTGCCCTATGCATTCCCCAACTAGCCAAGGATATGGGCGGTGCTTCAATGGGATTCTGTATTATGAAGCTAGAGTTGATGATCAATTTATAATAATGATCTTTGATGTCAAATCTGAAAGCTTCAGTCCTATACATTATCCAAACTACTCTCGTTCTGGATGGTCGGATACTATGATACCTTATGAGGGAAGGCTAGCCTTAGTTACTCGTGACTTTCCATGTGGTGATGGTGAATTATATATTTTGAAAGATGCACATGGACACGAATGGACGCGTCAATCCTTGCCTCGTCTATGTTTTAAGAAAGAGTGGAGGTTATATATGGAATTCAAGGGTGTAACCGATGCAGGTGAGTTTATTTTTGCACCAAGAAGTTTTGTCGATTCGTTTTATATTCTATATTACGATCCAAGGAAAAACAGTACTAGAGAAGCCTTCTTTGAAGGATTTATGGGTGATGAATTTAGACGCAGTAGTGGTCATCGAGTTTTCAACGACCGAACAGACTGTTTGGGTGTTTTCGCAAATCACATGGAGAGTCTGGTGTCTTTTTAGTGCGCCTTCTCTCGCTCAATACTCTTCAATGTTATTGTTTTCGACTTTTGTTGTGATTTTTTTCTTATATTTTATTTCAATCAAAAACATTGTTACAATAGATCGTGTCATTGTTTAGAAGATCAAACACAAGAAAAAATGTCATGCGCTTTCCCTAGTTCCTCGATGCAAACCAAGGCTCCATTGCACCAATTGATATTTGCTGCAATTCATTCTCCTAAATGTTGAGATTTTATTTATAACATTATTCTCAATGAGCTTAGCCATCTGTTGAGCATTAATTCTATTTCTTATGCTTCCGACCATTTTTTCCCACCATATTGAGTGAATAGTAAGTTGGTAAACTTACCGAAGAGACAACAAAGTGATTTGTCCTTTGAATTGTCCACCGGAATATCCACGATATTGCTCCAACTTGCGTGTAATCTACCCCAAGAAGTGCGGCGGCGACGAGTGATCTTCATACTCCATCCGCACTCGAAAAACACTAGTAGAGAAGCCTTGTTTGAGGGAATATTGGGTAGTGAATTTAGACGTCGTCATGGACTTGGTACCTACCGTATATAGAATACTAGTGTTTTTCCAAATCACACCGAGACTCTTGTGTCTTTGTAAAGCAGCTCCTTTGTTCGGCTTTTGCTAATGCTCTTCTTTGTTTTCTTTTTTCCCTTTGTCAATCGACTCTTAGTTTTGTGAACTAAATGATTCTCTCATGTCTTTAGTTTTTCTTGTGATCTTTAATTAGTTGGACCATTTCTCGATTTGATTTGGTGTGCCTATGCAAGCTATCACATATATTAACATGTCCAACTCTATTTATCGGATTAGTACGATATTGTCCACTTTGGGCCTTAATAGCAAGCCCGCATGAATTTGTTTCTGGGACTCATTCCCAAAATGCCTCGTACTAATTAGAGTTGGACTTCTCTTTATATATTTATCGTCAACCGCTCTGATACCAATTGTTGGAATTGTGAAAGCCCATGTCCAACTCTATTTATCGGATTAGTACGATATTGTCCTTTTGGACTTTAATAGCAAGCCCGCATGGATTTGTTTCTGGGACTCATTCCCAAAAAGTCTCGTATTAATTAGAGTTGAACTTCTCTTTATATATTAGACACTTTTTTTCTAATTTTCCAATGTGGGACTTAGTTTGATATCTCACATTAGCTACTTTGTTTTAGAAACAACCGCATGAATTGTGAGTCGAAGATAGGGAGAATAAACAATATCAAGCAAGATAGTTAATTATTAGCTATGTACGTATGAGAAGAAGAAACATGTGACATACTTTGATACGGTACAAGTAACCAAATCATTAAAAAAAAATCTCACCACACTCCATCCTACGAAAATCAAAATGTCGGGTTCAAGCTCTTTTTTTTTTCCTCATTTATGACTTAACAATTATATGATAAAATATCCCAAACTTTTTCTCAAACTCTGGTTACATTTTACACAAAACCAAACAAGGATCGTGTACATAGATATGCTACGCACATTGCCAATGTAAACAATGATGATTGATTTTTTTAGTCTTTCCAGATTCGGACCTTCTGAACGAGATAGAGACTTCAGACGAGCAAAGAAAAGGCAGAACGTCTCTCTCTCTCTCTCTCGGCGTTTGCGTAGGGTTTAAACTCTGAAACCAAAAACCTCTCCTCTCTCTCTCTGCTTCGAATCGAATCATGCGAAGATTCAATTCAGTTTGCTTCCTTATTCTTAATCTCACTCTCTCGATTCCGCTAGAGAGAGAGCTGAATCGTGTGTTAATATGGTGCCTTATCCTTTTCTTCGTAGGTTCTGCGGAGTTTACAGGCGCGACGAACATTTGACTCCTCCGCCCTCGGATTGCGACCAGGTAATCAATAAGGTCTAGAGACGTTGTCTCTCGTCGGAGATCATGAGATTTTTGCTTGTGTCAATAGAGTCAAAAACTGATATTCACATATTGCTCCACTTCGAGATTGATGGCCTAATCTGAGCTGATTTAGGGTTCAGGAGCTTAGCAGAACCCCAAATGTAGCGATAAATCTTAAGATTGAGAAATGGGGTCTCTTTAGGGTTTATCAGGATGTCTAAGAAAGTTATGTCCTTTTTCTCATGTGGTGAGGGAATTTAATTAGTGGTGTAGCTAAAAACTCGTTGGTAAATTCGAAGTCTGATGTTTGTGTAAATTAACGTGGGATGTGTCTTGGTACTTTGCAGGGTCTCAGAAGCCCTTCTTGTTCCAGCGTTACATTCACGCTACAGGTCTCTTGTTTTTTTATTTTCTTTCTTGATGGAGAACATTGTGTTTCTCTTATCATTTTTATTCATTAGAAACTTTTGTTTGTTCTGTATACTGCTTTCTCAGGGATATCTTTCTCCAGTGCTCGTAATTACTATGATGTTCTTGGTGTTTCTCCCAAAGCTACCCGCGAAGAGATTAAAAAGTCATTCCATGAGGTGAGCCATTGTTATATGAAATGTGTCTTTAAGTTTCTTTCATACTTTTTGTTTGCGCCAAGGAGAAACTAGAAGTAGATTGTCCGCTCTCAAGTTTATGTATTGAATGTACAACCGTGCAGCTTGCGAAAAAGTTCCACCCTGATACAAATAGAAATAATCCTTCCGCTAAAAAGATGTTCCAGGAAATAAGAGAGGCATATGAGGTACTTTATCTTTTTTTTTTCCTGTAAATCTTAATGTGTATTTTGAATCTATCGTCTGATATACTTTTGTATTGGATTGACAAACTGCAGACTCTGGGAAACTCTGAAAGAAGAGAAGAATATGATAAGGTACGCTTGTCTTGTTGGTTGTCATTTATATGGTGGAGAGATCACTAAATGAGTTCTTGCTATTATCACACAATACAGCTGCGTTATCGGAATTCAGAATATGTAAATAATGACGGTAGTGGTGCAGAGAGGTTCAGACGTGCATACCAGTCCAATTTCTCGGACTCGTTCCACAAGATTTTTTCTGAGGTACGTTGTTATGTTGTGGATTTGCCTCATCTGGTTTATGTGGACTAGTCAAGTCTCTAATGTTCGTACATTTGATTTAGATTTTTGAAGACCAATCTAGTCAGCTTTCATCTGATATTCGGGTCAGTTTATCTGATTCTCTCTTTATTCTTTTATACAACGGGAAGCTGGTCTCCATTTTGTAAATCTTGTTGTTATTGTTGAAAATTGAATAGGTTGAACTGACGCTCTCTCTTTACGAAGCTGTAAAAGGGTGCACAAAGCGTTTAGAATTTGATGCATTTGTTTTTTGCGATTCCTGTGGTGAGTGGCCCCCAGAATTTTAAGATATCTGCTCTTTTGCATTTACTAATATCGGAAACCCAGATATGGTTCGCTAAATTTCCTGTTAAGATACTTGAGAGTATAGACGCTTTAAGGGATAAGTCCTAACTCGTCTTAGTTCATCATATATATGCTTTTGTTCAAATGGTAAAACAATAAATTCGTAAAAGAGTGGTCTTCTGGAAATGGCCGTCACCATTGATTTGATTGTAATGTACAGTTGTGCCCTGCAGGTTGTGCCTTTTTGTTTCTTGTAACATTTACGGGGTTCTAGTCTTTAAAAAACTAAGTCAACTTAGAGAGGACGAGTGACTCACTTAATTGACAGCACTACTGATGCAAACCCGTTATTCCCAGTCTCTCATCATTTATTGTTTTATAGATGGGCTTGGCCACGCTCTTGATGCTGCCACGAGAGTTTGTCCAACATGCAGGGGCCTTGGACGAGTAAGTTCCAACTAGAGAATATAATCTTTGTTTTATTTGGAGTTTTAACAAAAGGTACACTTTTGTCTCTTTAACAGGTAACTATTCCTCCTTTTACAGCACAATGCCAGACGTGCAAGGGGTCGGGGCACATTGTTAAGGTCTGAGAACAAAAAATCTATTTTGGTACTTCAGTAGTTATCTCTCCGTCAATGCTTACAAGCATAGATATGTATTGTCTCTCTCTTCAGGAGCACTGCATGTCTTGTAGGGGATCTGGGGTCGTGGAAGCCACAAAGACGGTTGAAGTTGTGATCCCTGGGGGTAAGTGTGAAGTCTTCTTGATTTTTTCCATCTTTAACTTGATTTTGGGTTTGAAACATGCTAGTTCTGCTATGAAATGAGTGGCAAGATTTCATTAACACTTTTACCGTCCTTTCCTTAAAATTTATGTGATTTAGATGTTACCCAATTTACTTACTGGTCACACTTATAGTGGCTGGCTTGTTCTTTTTCTTATTTTTAAGACTATGCTTGTCTGTGCACTACCTGGTTAATTGGCTTTTATCTGCACTTGATATTTGCGGCAGAGACGAAATAAACAATTTAGAACTGTGATTTTGATTATCATAATACATAAGTTTGCTGGACCGGATAGTCAATTTTGTTCTTGATGATATAATTCTGTCAAACTTTAATTTGCCAATTTTTCTTTACTTGAACAAAGGGGTGGAGTCTGGCGCTACGGTCGCAATCGATAATGCTGGTCATGTAAGATCAAGAACCAGTCAACCTGGAAAGTTGTATATCACATTTAAGGTTTGTTAAAAGCATCTGTAATTTCTTCAAAATTTGTATCTTTTTTACTTTTTCCTGAGACGTGCTTGGAGAAGTTTTGAATCAAACTCAGCCTTGACAATGATCTACCATATGCGTCTCATCTTATGATGATCACTTAATCACTTTAGTCTAAGAGATAAATACAGATGGCGCAAGCCTTAAGAGTCATATTATAAGTCATATATATTTACTCTGATGTATTCATTGCAAAAATAATTACCATTGTTCACAAATTTTCATGTGATGGCTACTCTATTGTGTTTCCTGTCCTCTGTTGTGACTATTTATTCTAAACTTCTTACATCCAGTGAATGGATTGTTACGCAAACTTGTACACTCCATAAGTAGTCTTGTAATCTATCATCGTTCTTACCTCCTCTATGGTCTTACTGAATCCACTATTTTCCCTTAATAACAAGTATCTAATCTTCTTCTGCTCACAGGTTGCTAATGATTCGACATTCTCCAGAGATGGCTCAGATATTTATGTGGATGCTAATATTAGCTTTACACAAGTAAGCACACTGGTCATTCGTGAACTTGCTTATAGTCAGAGTAGTTCCTTCTAAACCACATAGTGTCATGCGTGGTGACACTATGTGGTCAAAAGTGTTAACTGCCACTCTGCCAGTTGATAAAGCTCTGTAGTAACATAGGGCATCGACTAGAAGTCGTTGCAGTCGATTTGAAAATTAACGAGTTTTGTTCAATATAGCAACACTAGCATCTTTGTCATTATATAACGCGCTTGTCATATAATTAGATAATGTAGCATATCAGTTCAACTTCATTTGATGTCACCCCGTCATAAAACTCAAATGCATGCTACAGCTGTATTTTTTCCATACAACCATAGAGGTTTGAGCTTGTAGTGCAAATTGCTTGTTACACTGCCTATATTAGTCCAACATGACGCTTCCTTTCATGTCTTATTCTTCACGTTGTTTTGACTATTTATCCCTTAAACCATACTGTACATGTCTTAAAAACTTATTTGACAGGCCATTTTGGGAGGCAAAGTTGTGGTGCCAACACTGTCAGGCAAGACAGAGATAGATGTAAGATTCGCCTCCAGTGAGATCTATAGTATATTTCGTGCATGGATGGATCTCTACAATTTGGCATTTACCATTTGTAACTGAGTTCAAGTTGGTTTCCATCCTCTCACGGAGAGTATGGTTTAGATCTTTAAGCCTTTGGAGATTCTAGAGGTGACTTGTTTTAATTGTTGCAGATACCAAAGGGTGCTCAGCCTGGCGAACTTATTATTTTAAGAGGCAAAGGTACATTTAACTATCAGGCTATATGGTTTAACTTTTTTTTTTCTTTGCTTGTACTGTTTTTAAGATGTGAGTTCCTGCAGGACTACCGAAACAAGGATTTTTTGTAGATCATGGAGATCAATATGTGCGACTCCGTGTTAGCGTTCCTACGTAAGATCTCTTCTACCTGGAACTCAAGTAATAATTTTTTGGGAGACAAAACAGATTGTGTTTTAAAATTTCTGCTGTTTTCTAGAACGGACAACACAGTTTGTTGCTCTAAAAGCAACGCTTTTGAAGCTGTCTGGCTGGAAGTTTAATTCTGATTCTAGAAACTAGTGTCGTTTAATCAGCTTCGTGATATCTGGTGGCATGTGGAATGTGTTGGGTTCTCTTATTGTCATTCCATCGTTTTAACGGATTTTCTTTAACTGCTGTATTTGATTTCTGGCATGTTCTGGCATGTTCTCTAGTGAACTTAACGAACGTCAGCGCGCCATACTGGAAGAGTTTGCGAAGGAAGAAATCAACAGTGAATTGAGTGGTTCTGCTGAAGGAAACTGGTGAGTACATACTATTTTATTCGTACTCTGCATTTATAACAGCAGAATGTGGGTTTATCTTATGGTAGACTCAAATGGATCTCTGGCATAATTTACCTTAAAGAGGAAAGTAGTTGATTACTAGAAGATTTAGAGATGCTTATATGTTCTCGTTGAATTCTCTAGGCCTGCTAAAAGGTATGTATAGATAAATAGATTTATCTTATACAAGCACCTATGTTTTAGCATAGGACTGTTTTAGTGTTTTTGATGCATTCAAGTGTCAATAAAATAACTAGAATCTCTAGGGGAAGCAAGATATGTGGTTTGAAAAAGATTTAGATTTGGTGCGGTTGTCTTGAGATATTTTTCCTTTGCATTGTGATTCAAACTGAATGTTATCTCCTCTCACTGGTGATAATGAAGAATCATGAAAATGAACAAACAGGCTTTACCAGAAGCTCTCTACTGGTTAAACTTACAGGTGGGATAGGATGGGTCCTCGAATCATACGCGATTTCTCCTTAGTGATGCTGCTGGCGATATTGTTGAGAAAGTTAATGGGATGAAACCACCAAACCACGAGAGATGAAAAAGCTAAAAAAAGCAATCAGCAGAAGACAGCACAAGAACAAAAAAAAACAGCTCAATAGCATAACAGAAGGGTCATAATTTGACCTCATAGTCTATCACAAACTCATTTGATGTGGTAATGAAAGAGAGATACTTTAAAATTTTATGGTTTTTTGCATAGCTTCAAGTTGTAAACGTCCTCTAATCTATTAACAGGGATAAATTGAAATAAAGAATGATACTTTATGATGTATCTTTCTAAGCTCCTTCTTTTTTAAGTTGAACACTCGCTTCTGGTTCTCTAGGCAAAGATTAAAGCTCTGTCTTCAGATGAATTCTCTTCTTATTCTTGTCGGCTTTGATCTCACCATGTAAATAAAGAGACCAAATACCAAAAGGGAGAGAGATACTTCTCTGCTTGGAACTTTCCATGGTAGAAAATTAAAGGTAAAACCTCTGTGATGGGTCTTTCTGTTGCTCTCTCCCTTTGGGGTCTTTCTCTTGCTCTCAAATGAAAAAAAGTGAAGTACTTCAGGACTAAGTCAAAAACATTGTCCTGTTTAGGCTCTCTTGCAGGTTTTAAGTTTTAAAGAGTGACAAACCTTGAAACTACAAGCGATTAGCATACCGATGAGACTGACTAGAGAAGCAAGGAAGCATAAAATCAACTGGACCTCGAGCACGAGCGTGTAGCTCATGGGTTGCTTAGGTTTCTGGTAAGCAATTTTAACTAATGGCAAGAGAAAAGCATATATAACAACTACTGACAGTCACCAAAAGCCCAATGATGTATAATGTATTGCTTGTGAGTCTCGTGGACCGGCTTATCAGTTTTGGTATGCATTTTCAACACCGCAGCTCCAACAGTTAACAAAACAATAACATTGATGGTAAAATGGTGGACTCTTGGCTGTCCATGAAATATGATTTGAGAAGATATCCATGAAGGACAACTGTGAAGCACTGATGAGAGCAGCTGTTGAAACAGGGAGATAGCTATTCCATATGCGTATAAATAGTTATCGAAGCCTGAGAGACATGGTTTATGACAAAGAAACTTTTATTCTTGCTTCCATTGTTGATTCTGCGCCAATTAAGGGAAGAGAAGAGCAGAAAAATTGAAGATGATTGGAAAACCTGCGGTCCAAGAAAGTAGAGAACCAAATCCTGTTGCCACCATTGTTTGAAGTAGAGACACATGATCAGAGGACCTCCACTGTTTTCTATAGCTAAAATTATTTTACAAAGTGTTGTTTTAGAATTTAATGCAATTTATACATAATTTAAACTTAATATTGATTGTAAAAAGCATTAATCTTATGAATAATTTTATTTATCCCACACACTATTAATTAAATAAGTATATTTATTAATAATATAAAAACATTTCAATCATTTTATATCTGAAAAATGTCAAACCCTCACAGGAGCCCTCACGTTCTTGTCTTCCTGATTCATGGACGGTTCTAGTTTCTCTGAGTAATGAAACTCAGTGTTTGTGTTTCGCAGGCTTTATTGCTTATTAAAACAGAATAAAAACAAAAATAGAAGCTATTTATATTTCTTTTTTTCTGAAGCTCTCCTAAAACAAATAGTCTTCTCCCCAAATGATTTCTTTGTTTCATCGTTATGTATGAATGATCTATGTTTTTTTCTTTGACCTAGATATGATTCTTCTGTGTTGTCTCCACTACTGGTTTAGCTATCAGTTATATATTACGTATCAAAACGTTGTAATTACTTTCTCAAAAAAATGTTGTAATTATCTCATGGCCCTGATAATATTCAAATTTAGTATCTGGATTTTATGTTCATTTTTATTTCCCAAATCTACAATATGAAACTGGACTTCTTTCTTTGTTGGGAAACAACTTGAAATTAAATTTATTTCTTTCCTAATTTTATTATCATTGACATTGTCATTTGTCAATGAAGAGCTTACTGTAGTTTTTGACTTTTATCATTGTCACATCAAATACAGATCCTTTGATTTAATAAATATGATATCAAAAGTTTTAAGATGTTAATTTAGTCCAAAAAAGGTTTAAGATGTTATCTTTATATAATGATAAACAGTCTGTAGAGAGATAGATTCAACAAAGATAACATTTTATCCAATTTATTTATCAAAGATTTCACATTTACATTTGCGTATACAATTATTGGTTTTGTTGTTATACACAAGAAGAACAGAAACATATTCACACACCAAAAAATACACATAATCACACATAACAGGAAACAAAGAGGAACATAATTACCTACCTTCAAGCAACATCAGAGCCACTAACTGGAAGTGGTGGCAGTTCTGTCTCCGGTTTATCGATAATTTTCTTGCCGGATTTAAACTCGCCGTAGAAGTAAGAAACGAAACCCCATAGAGAGAGAAAGAGAGAGACACCTTTCTCCGCCTGAAACTTCTCTCGGAAACAAACGAAGGCCAAAATCTCGGTCACCGGAAGAAGAACACTGATAAAAACACCAGAAGCTAGAGACGACGCACAGTACACAACCCCTATGGCTCCTAAGAAGAACCCTTGCCATACTATCCCTGTGATCACCATTAACGTGTAGTAAAATGCGGAGCCTCCGATCATGAACTCTCTTGCTTCTCCTGGTATAGCCTACAAACATAAGTTGTATATCAAAAGTGTGTTACACGAGAATGATTAACTGAGTATATAGTTTTTAAAGTTACATTGTACTTTTTTTAGTGTTTTAGGGTTTTCACATGTATAGGAAATAGTTTACAATCATAACTATAAGTCTATATCCTTGTTTTCATTAATTGATACTTCAATTTTTCTTTAGTTGATAAAACAGGAGTAGTAAATAAAAAAAAGGGTAAGTCATGATAACTTACACATGTAATATATATATATATCTCTTCAAACGGAGGAAATGTTTTTTGGATTTGTCATTTTACTAATTATATCCTTTATATTTGGAAATCCGTACCAATTTCTTGATATATTATTAAACCAACAGGAATCTACAATTTTTAAATACGACTTAAAAAACTCAGTTATTTATCAGCGTTTGTATCAAAATATCTGTAATTAAAAGTCTAAAACTCTGTTTCTTTGATATATATTTGCTCAATCAATATATCCAACCAAATAGACCTTTGTTCAAAAAAAAGACCATACAAGATCTGATTCTTAGTTTTACCTCGAAGTCGCCTTTTACAATCATCCCAACGAGACAAAAGCAAGTAGAAGCGACGCACATGACCAGCTGAATCTCGAGCACAAGTGTGAAAGTGATTTCTTGTCGAGCTTTCTTGTAAGTGAGCTCAACGAGCGGCAGTATAAAAGCGTAGAGAACAGCTGCAAACAAAGTCAACAAGAACCCAACCACATACTCCTTGTGGCTCACGTCAGCCGGCCTATCTCCCTTGCTGTGTAAGGCCAGGATTCCAGTGCCGACGTTAACAAAACGACGGCGTTTATAGAGAACGGAGTGAACTTTTGCTTGACCATGAAGAAAGCAAAGATCGCATTGAACGCTAACTGAGTTCCAACAATGAGTGAAGATGTGGAAACTGGAGATAAGCTAATCCATATGCGTATAAGTAGTTGTCGAGTCCTATGAGCAAACCAATAAAGGTGGATGCGATGAAGAGAGGAGTTTCCATGAGGAAAAGCTTTGTTTTATTTGTGTTTTCTGCCTTGTTGCGGTTGCTACGGCGGATGATGAAGAGACATAGAGAGGGATGAGTATGATTGGACAACCTGCGGTTGCAAGAAAGCTCATGAACCATATTCGTGTTCCACCATTGGTGTAGTAGAGACGAGTTAACAAAGGCCCCACATGTTCCTACAGACAAGAAAATGCATATTATGATTAGCAGACCGTTCTTCATCTTCTTGCTGTTTTTTTGTTCTCTAAGTAACGGTTTGCTTTGTTTATGGGTGTTTTATACACATTTTGCCACAGCTAACTGATAGGAATATTATATTGAACATATTTGAACTTATCAGAATACTATTTGCCTAATCTTATATTTTCCTCGGCTATATATGGGCCTTTGGTGATTTATGATCAGCTCAAAGGGTCAAAGAGCCATTATATCTGTATTTGTGTGTTTCTGATCTGGTTTCGAATCGTGTGAAGCATTATTACATAACGGCGCGTTGCGATCCCAAAACGCTTATGCTCATTTTATCGTGTTAACACATCTTGATCGCTAACATACACAAAAGATAAAAATATTAACACGTTTTGAATTACTGAATTACACATCAAGTATGACAAAACGAAGACTTGAAATATATAAGTTATTATATATTTGGGAAGATATATAGTCGTGTGTATGAAAAGCAAGAAAAGAAAATTTCCAAAAAGGCGTACATGATAAGAGAAATATCATTTTCTAATACTGGAGATAACTCAAGACTTGATCATATATTGTTGGCTATGTGGTTTTTCAAAACGATACTTATTTAAGTGTTCAGTTTTCCCCATTTACAATTATTTTGAAAGTAAAATTATAATAAAACATGATTGGGAAGGGTGGGTGGACATATTCGGTTTGGTTCTTAAAACTTAGAATTTGGTTATAAAAGAGTAACCTGATCAGCCTCTCATTTACAATTACAGTATATGTACCAGAGGAAACTAATCTCAGTTGCTGGTTTCTAGTAAGTTATTATTGGTCTAAAAATGGAAGTAACGTAACTCGTGGCCAGACTAAACTCTAGCTGTTTTTGTTTTATCTTCTGGCACTTTAGTCTTGTGGTTACATACCTTTTGATTTTCTACTTGCAAGTTCGAATTCACCATTGTGATATTCTTGGTGACAAATGAGGATTTAACTATCGGTCGTCTCATCAACTCCAACGAAAATTTTGTAATGGTTTTATCTTATTTTGTCACTTTCTAGTCTTGTGGTTATAGACCATCTTTTAACTTTCTACGAGCAAGTTCGGAATCCACTCTATGATTCTTAGTGACTAAA
>NW_026617746.1:0-15547 GCF_000801105.2 Raphanus sativus
CTATCCAGATGATTCCAGATTAGCCTGTTCGGACATATGGCAATATCTTCATGATTCTTATCAAACCAGGAATGAACCACGATCTAAGAAGCTTTTATTTGGAACCACTAATCAGTGGAGAATAACCAGGAAAGTTTGAATAAATTCTCATAAGTTGTTGTGAGCAAGAAGATATCCCACCTCTATTCCAGATGATTTCTAGATTTGCCTGTTCGGACATATGCCATTATCTTCATGATTCTTATCAAAACCAGGATGAACCAACGATCTAAGAACTTTATTTGGAACCACTAATCAGTGGAGAATAACCAGGAAGTTGAATAAGCTCTCATAGGAGTTGTGATTAAGAAGATATCTCACTTTCTATCCAGATGATTCCAGATTAGCCTGTTCGGACATATGGCAATATCTTCATGATTCTTATCAAACCAGGATGAACCACGATCAAAGAGAAGCTTTATTGGAACCACTAATCTGGGAAATAACCAGGAAGTTGAATAAATCTCATAGGAGTTGTGAGTAAGAAGATATCCCACTTTCTATCCAGATGATTCCAGATTAGCTTGTTCGGACATATGGCATTATCTTCATGATTCTATCAAACCAGGATGAACCACGATCTAAGAAGCTTTATTTGGAAACCACTAATCAGTGGAGAATAACCAGGGAAGTTGAATAAATCTCATAAGTGTTGTGAGCAAGAATATATCCCACCTTCTATCCAGATGATTCCAGATTAGCCTGTTCGGACATATGGCAATATCTTCATGATTCTTATCAAACCAGGATGAACCACGATCTAAGAAGCTTTATTGGAACCAATAACTGTGGAGAATAACCAGGAAGTTGAAATAAATCTCATAGAGTGTGAGGAAGAATATCCCACTTTCTATCCAGAATCCAGATTAGCCTGTTCGGACATATGGGCAATTATTTCATGATTCTTATCAAACCAGGATGAACCCGATCTAAGAAGCTTTATTTGGAACCACTAATCAGTGGAGAATAACCAGGAAGTTGAATAAATCTCATAAGTGTTGTGAGCAAGAAGAGATATCCACCTTCTATCCAGATGATTCTAGATTTGCCTGTTCGGACATATGCCATATCTTCATGATTCTTATCAACCAGGATGAACCACGATCTAAGAAGCTTTTATTGGAACCACTATCAGTGGAGAATAACCAGGAAGGTGAATAAATCTCATAGGAGTTGTGAGTAAGAAGATATCCCACTTTCTATCCAGATGATTCCAGATTGCCTGTTTGGACATATGGCAATATCTTCATGATTCTTATCAAACCAGGATGAACCACGATCTAAGAAGCTTTATTTGAACCACTAATCAGTGGAGAATAACCAGGAAGTTGAATAAATCTCATAGGAGTTGTGAGTAAGAAGATATCCCACTTTCTATCCAGATGATTCCAGATTAGCCTGTTCGGACATATGGCAATATCTTCATGATTCTTATCAAACCAGGATGAACCACGATCTAAGAAAGCTTTATTTGGAACCAATAATCAGTGGGAATAACCAGGAAGTTGAATAAATCTCATAGGAGTTGTGATTAAGAAGATATCCCACTTCTATCCAGATGATTCCAGATTAGCCTTTCGGACATATGCCAATATCTTCATGATTCTTATCAAACCAGGATGAACCACGATCTAAGAAGCTTTATTTGGAACCAATAATCAGTGGAGAATAACCAGGAAGTTGAATAAATCTCATAGGAGTTGTGAGTAAGAAGATATCCCACTTTCTATCCAGATGATTCCAGATTAGCCTGTTCGGACATATGGCAATATCTTCATGATTCTTATCAAACCAGGATGAACCACGATCTAAGAAGCTTTATTTGGAACCACTAATCAGTGGAGAATAACCAGGAAGTTGAATAAATCTCATAAGTTGTTGTGAGCAAGAATATATCCCACCTTCTATCCAGATGATTCCAGATTTAGCCTGTTCGGACATATGCCCATTATCTTCATGATTCTTATCAAACCAGGATGAACCACGATCTAAGAAGCTTTATTTGGAAACACTAATCAGTGGAGAATAACCAGGAAGTTGAATAAATCTCATAGGAGTTGTGAGTAAGAGATATCCCACTTCTATCCAGATGATTCCAGATTAGCCTGTTCGGACATATGGCAATATCTTCATAGATTCTTATCAAACCAGGATAAAACAATATTAAGAAGCTTATTGGGAACCACTAATCAGTGGAGAATAACCAGGAAGTTGAATAAATCTCATAGGAGTTGTGAGTAAAAGATATCCCCACTTTCTATACAGATGATTCCAGATTAGCCTGTTCGGACATATGGCAATATCTTCATGATTCTTATCCAAACCAGGATGAACCACGATCTAAGAAGCTTTATTTGGAACCACTAATCAGTGGAGAATAACCAGGAAGTTGAATAAATCTCATAAGTTGTTGTGAGTAAGAAGATATCCACCTTCTATCCAGATGATTCCAGATTAGCCTGTTCGGACATATGCCATTATCTTCATGATTCTTATCAAACCAGGATGAACCACGATCTAAGAAGCTTTATTTGGAACCACTAATCAGTGGAGAATAACCAGGAAGTTGAATAAAATCTCATAGGAGTTGTGAGCAAGAAGATATCCCACTTCTATCCAGATGATTCCAGATTGCCTGTTCGGACATATGGCAATTATCTTCATGATTCTTATCAAACCAGATGAAACCACGATCTAAGAAGCTTTATTTGGAACCACTAATCAGTGGAGACCCAGGAAGTTGAATAAATCTCATAGGAGTTGTGAGTAAGAAGATATCCACTTTCTATCCAGATGATTCCAGATTAGCCTGTTCGGACATATGGCCAATATCTTCATGATTCTTATCAACCAGGATGAACCACGATCTAAGAAGCTTTTTTGGAACCAATGAATCTGTGGAGAATAACCAGGAAGTTGAATAAATCTCATAGGAGTTCGTGAGTAAGAAGATATCCCACTTTCTATCCAATGATTCCAGATTAGCCTGTTCGGACATATGGCAATATCTTCATGATTCTTATCAAACCAGGATGAACCACGATCTAAGAAGCTTTATTTGGAACCACTAATCAGTGGAGAATAACCAGGAAGTTGAATAAATCTCATAAGTGTTGTGAGCAAGAAGATATCCCACCTTCTATCCAGATGATTCCAGATTAGCCTGTTCGGACATATGCCATTATCTTCATGATTCTTATCAAACCAGGATGAACCACGATCTAAGAAGCTTTATTTGGAACCACTAATTAGTGGAGAATAACCAGGAAGTTGAATAAATCTCATAGGAGTTGTGAGTAAGAAATATCCCACTTTCTATCCAGATGATTCCAGATTAGCCTGTTCGGACATATGGCAATATCTTCATGATTCTTATCAAACCAGGATGAACCACGATCTAAGAAGCTTTATTTGGAAACACTAATCAGTGGAGAATAACCAGGAAGTTGAATAAATCTCATAAGTGTTGTGAGCAAGAAGATATCCCACCTTTTATCCAGATGATTCCAGATTTTCCTGTTCGGACATATGCCATTATCTTCATGATTCTTATCAAACCAGGATGAACCACGATCTAAGAAGCTTTATTTGGAACCACTAATCAGTGGAGAATAACCAGGAAGTTGAATAAATCTCATAGGAGTTGTGAGTAAGAAGATATCCCACTTTCTATCCAGATGATTCCAGATTAGCCTGTTCGGACATATGGCAATATCTTCATGATTCTTATCAAACCAGGATGAATCACGATCTAGAAAGCTTTATTGGAACCACTAATCAGTGGAGAATAACCAGGAAGTTGAAATAAATCTCATAGGAGTTGTGAGTAAGAAGATATCCCACTTTTCTATCAGATGATTCCCAGATTAGCCTTTCAGACATATGGCAAATATCTTCATGATTCTTATCAAACCAGGATGAACCACGATCTAAGAAGCTTGTTGGGGTAAAAACGGTTATCTCGAAATCAACGGCCTAAAGTCTAATTTGTCAATACGAAAGATATAAGGAAGAAACGGGAAGCGATCTAAGTTTGGATAGGCCGGAACCAAGGAATCCGCCTTGAAACTTCAAAGAGCCCGTTCTCCCAAACCGTGAGGACCCAGAAAACGATCAACATATCAAACCGAAGCCCTCGTCAAACGCACGTAGCCGCCGGGCGGCTAGCCCCGTGCTGGCCGTGGCCGCCGGGCGGCTAGCCCCGTGCTGGCCGTGGCCGCCGGCGGCTAGCGCCCGTGCTGGCCGTGGCCGCCGGGCGGCTAGCCCCGTGCTGGCCGTGGCCGCCGGCGGCTAGCGCCCGTGCTGGCCGGCCGCCGGCGGCTAGCCCCGTGCTGGCCGTGGCCGCCGGCGGCTAGCGCCCGTTGCTGGGCCGTGGCCGCCGGGCGGCTAGCCCCGTGCTGGCCGTGGCCGCCGCCGGCTAGCGCCCGTGCTGGCCGTGGCCGCCGGGCGGCTAGCCCCGTGCTGGCTCGGGTCGGCGGATGACAAGCTTCCGTGCATAAGTTCTAGGCCCCGGCCGTCTGAAGTCTGTACTTCGAGTCTTTCCCAAGTCCTCGCAGGACGAATCATCGAGATTCCGCGTACGAAACTCTGGTTCTTACTCCAATATAGGACCATCGGAAAAACTTCGGAAACTCGTAAGATATCGACAGGAAGGAAGATCTTAAATTCTTCGTACGAAACAGCGATGGTTATCTTAAGACACCACTCGTCTCAACTCTACGAACGAAGAACTTCCGAAGAAATCGTAGAAAACAACGGAAGTCCTGGAAACGGCCCGAAAGGGACCAAACACGATCGGACAGTCCGTTTACGATTATCTGAGATAGATACGACGATTTACGTTTATCTTTACATAGCAAGATAAATGCTAAATTTCCGGAAAGACAAATGTCCAGTTTCCCGATGGAAGCCGACGAAAATGGAAAAGAAGCCCGCCTTGCGGCCCAGAAGGAGAATAGACCGTCATAAGAAGGAGTATATAAAGGAGCTTTGGGAGAGGAAGAAAGGCAGAGCGAAAATCATTAAGAGAGAGAGAAATCCGAAGATTGGAGACCTAGAGAGCTCCTGTTAGGTTAAGAACTTAGAATTCAGGCGGTAGACTAGCAAGGTAGGACCTAGAACGTCCGGCCGCCTCTCGTTCTATTTTCATCTTGTCCGCAGGCTCCTGTCTCTCTCGGAAGGATCTAACAATCTTTTACTTAGAGTTCCGCGAATAGAAACCCTAGGCATTATTCTCGACATGCCCGTTTCTATGACTAACGCTCATACTAGACGAACTCCGCCAGGCAGTTCGATCTCTTGTTCAAACCCTTCCAACTGAACTACGTCCGACTTGATCCTCGAAAGGAGTACGTAGGCAGCCTTCCTTAAGGTCCAGTCCCAAATCTCAATAAAACCTTTCCGCATTTATTTGATCACTTGTCGTTGGTTGTCGCAGAGAATCCGGACCTTCAGAGAAAGTTAGGTTTACTTAGCTTTCCTCCGTTTTACTTAATCAAAATCGACAGTGCGAATTTCGGTTCCCACAGTTTGGCGCTAGAAGGAGGGGGGACGGATTACTCTTACTCTTACGGCCGCAAAACGCTTGATCAAAGCAATGTCTGGAAATATGAAAGACAAACTCGCAGCTCACATCGACGCTGGTAAAACAACTTCAGCAGTGACTGCTCCTACGACCAACGCTTATGCAAACGGTTATATAAGACAAACGTCCCGAGAACGGACCATCCCAACCAAGTTCGGGTCCTATCAACCATGCACCCCCGTCCAAGTTCCTGCAACACGGTCCTCGGGTCCATGGACACAACCCCCCTCATTTGGGATTATCGAAGAAAGACTTCGGGAAAATTCATAAAAAGACTTGGTAGTGGAGACGGATTCCTGCCTGCCGTATAAAACGGCTATGGTTAGCTTGAACACCAGTTGCCTTAACTATACGGGGAATTGAAATCCTTTCGGAAAAACCAGCGTCACATCAACGGCTTTTTCTAAAGAAAAATCGTAAAAACGTCTAAGTCCCAAGACAGCCCAAAAGGGGCCTGAATCACGGCTAAACGACCCACATACGATTTTAGGTAGGATCGAGCCCAAGGCTGATATGACGGTCTGATTACCGAGTAGAGTTTCAACTGGAAATGTTTTTTAGAATTTCCCGGAAAAATAAAGACTTGTTCTCCTGGAAATCGCGGAGAACCCCAGATTACTCATGAAACAGAAAGCATGACTGATCGGGTTACCAATCAGCGTTTCTAATGCTAAAATTCGATAACATTTTACGGAACACCTTCCGTAAAATAAATTCTCGAAAATATTTCACGAGACAGCTTTTGCATGATTAAACTCGACAACATTTTACAAAACAGTTTCCGTAAAATTAACTCGACAACATTTTGTGAAATAACTCTCGTAAAATAAAAGGTCAAAAACGTTCTAAGAAACAATTCCTTGCTGGGATCATAATGAAGTCAATGTCCAAAAGTCTAGGAAAAACAATTAAAGAAACCTCGAGAGACTGAGTGTCGATCGAGAAACCTTAAGAAAAACGAGAAAAACAGGCAGGTCCCGCGAGGAAGCACAGTCCCGGGTGGCTAGCACGCCCGTGCTGTCCCTAGGCGCCGGGCGGCTAGCACGCCCGTGCTGTCTCTAGGCGCCGGGCGGCTAGCACGCCCATGCTGCCTCTAGGCGCCGGGCGGCTAACGCGCCCGTGCTGCGCTGGTCGCCGGGCAACAAAACATTTTCTACACGAGGAAAAACCTACGGAAAACTAAAAAGAACGCAAAAACACGCACAAGGCGAAGGAACCGAGCAGCCGACTCCGGTCGCGGCCGTGGCCGCCGGGCGGCTAGCCCACGCGCTGGCCGTGGCCGCCGGCGGCTAACGCCCGTGCTGGCCATGGCCGCCGAGCGGCTAGCCCCGTGCTGGCCGTGGCCGCCGGCGGCTAGCGCCCGTGCTGGCCGTGGTCGCCGGGCGCTAGCCCCGTGCTGGCCGTGGCCGCCGGCAGCTAGCGCCCGTGCTGGCCGTGGTCGCCGGGCGGCTAGCCCGTGCTGGCCGTGGCCGCCGGCGGCTAGCGCCCGTGCTGGCCATGGTCGCCGGGCGGCTAGCGCCCGTGCTGGCCGTGGCCGCCGGGCGGCTAGCCCCGTGCTGGCTCGGGTGTCGAGCGGTTAGTCTTCGTGCATAAGATCTAAGCCCCCGGGTCGCCAGAAATCCGTGTTTTGCGACTTTCCGAGTTCCCGTAAACAAAACATTCGTCAAGCACGGCCAATCCTCATAAGGATTGACCCAAATATTATCCAAATTAATTTTACGAAACAATTTCCGTAAAATTAACTCGACAACATTTTGATTAACTCTCGTTAAATAAAAGCTCGGCAATATTTTACGAAACATCATTCGTGAAGTATAACAAGATCGTAAGCTTCTTGACCTGACCAGTTCGCTCATAGCTTGACGAAACAAGAAGCCCCACTCAAGTGACATCTTGCCATTCGTTTTCACTTGTCTACCCACCTTAGCCTTCTTCGAGTTTCGCCTACTTCTCCTCCCTTTGCTTCAACGATTCTGCAACGATTCTGCACTGTTCCTTCAGGTTTCATCAAAAATCGATTCTCGATTCAGTATCAGACTTTTCGAAGACCTTTGACAATGAAACGGTAGAAGACAAAGAGGAACGGACATGAGGCAATCTCGAGTAATCAATGAGACTAAGGCAGAACGCGCAAACCGATCTAATCTCTCGAAAAACCGAGAAACGATCGCCGCGCATCCTTGGCATACTCTTTCCGCTTCCGTGAGACTAATGGCACGACGGTGAGCAACAAATTAACGAAATAACCTTCGGTAAAACTTCATGAGTAACCCGAAGCAACTTTCGCCAAAAAACGAAATCAAAGCGGAAACATTTCCCGTGTAAACCACGGAAACAAGACTACTTTGACTATCTGCGATTTTCTATCTTCATGAAACCGGTCATCCATTACTTTCGTATAAACATGTTTCATGCGACCAAAGGAAACTTTATACAAAAGCATCTATCGTATAACTGAAACCTAAAGTGGAAAATCGTTTCGAAAAGCCATCACCCATAACTTGGAAAACTCCGCTATGATTGGCATGTCTATCTCGACGAACTCTATTCGGCCCTCGGCCAACTACGTCTTTCCATAAAGTCCGGACCTGAATTCGGCATCACCATTAAGGACAATCGTGAACCAATATGACCTTAATGCGAAAGGATCGCGGTCTGATCGTTTACCAACTCCTTGGTTAAACGGCTGAACACAGCCTTCACGCCAAGACAAAACAGCTGAACGATCGCCGCTCCAATCACTTAAGGGCCAAACGATAATCCACGATTTGTCATAAAACGCCAAGTGACCATTACGCGAGCAACTCTGTCGCATAGCCCAAAAGCGGAAATCATGCGATAAATTTCTCGTAATAAAATCAGTCCTAACAGCCATACGGTTAACAGAAAAATTTGAACTTAACATCGACTGATTAAGTTCTATACGCCCCGTAAACAAAGCATGAAAAGAAACACTCGTGACAAAGCTCCAAGAGTTATACGAGTCATCCTTAAAATCCCGGAAGGCCAACACTTCGCGAAGCAAAGCGAAGGTAGACGCTTCTCCCTGGGTCAAATATACGCGACCCCTGGTCCTAATTCCTCGATCAAAATTTTATAACTTGCACGTCCAAACTAAAACAACAGTTTCTGACTACGGACATTCGCAAAACATCTCCAAGCCCGCGAACATTTGAAATGCGGCACAAGGGAAAATTAACTCGTACACATTTGAAATGTGTATGCTTGTATAATCCCACGTTTTTTGAAGAAACCGGATTTTCGAAACTCTTTACAAACACAGAAACCGAATTTTCGAAACTCTTCGCGAACAAACTCGCCAATCGCTGAACGGCCTCAACAATGGATCCAATATCCACCAAATAAATCATAAACTATCACCCGGAAACATTCCGCGATTTCTAAAAGCCCATAGTCCTTTATGGCATAAGAAAAACAAACTTCAAAGCACTGCGAGACGTCGCTTCGTGCCTGAACATTCGTTTTTCGATTAAAACCTTCATACGCCTTCTAAACGGCATCATATCGTTGTTGCTGATCACAACAAACGAACTCTAACGTCCTAAACAGACAAGCCACCTAAGGGTAGGCTCTTTTACATCCGACAAGGATCCCATAGCGCGCTATACAAAAAATCCAAATTTGGTTCAGCACTTCGTAAAGGAAGTAGCTCGATTCGTGCCCAGACAAATCATATAAGCCGATACCACTTCGCGGATTTTAAAACGGTACGAATCAGGTTAAAATCACAAACAGGCAAAACGAAAGCCGATTTGTCATCGCACAGCCTCAGTCTGAGAGTAAACCTAGGTCTTGCCCTAAACCCAGCCTTGCTGGTATCTTAACATCTCATAGGCAAAGCGTCAACGACGCGAGATCCCAAAACTTGTCTCTTCACTCAAGTCTGTACGTTTTCACGAATTTTCGCGTAAATCGTAAACCGCAGGAAAATCTCGCTTTGTACAAACTACGGATACGGTGATCGTCAGGGAGGCAGGAATGAGACGACAACTCACACCCTGCCCCTCTAACTTCGACAAACAGAAGTTCTAAACGCAAAATATTTTATAAACGCATACCGCGAGTTCAATACAACGCCCTAAAAAGGGCAGGGACTCAAAGCCACCAACGGCCAGTCCCGAAATCATACATAATGGCCAACCAACAGCCGAAATGTAATCAAAAAAAAATCTCTAAAGGGATTGATAAACCTAGACGCTCCCCGGAGCATCACCTTCATCCTCAAAACTCACCCAAAGTAGGAACGGTCTCACCGTCGCCTCCATTGGTCGCACCACCGCTGCATGTCTCATATGCGCCGGCTTCGCGATCCTTGACTGCGTGGTCCTGGTCCTCCGAACCCTCCGAATGCAGGACAAGGGTGCACACGGATTTCAGACCAGCAAGAATCGAGTCGAAGTTGAGCAACGAACTCACGGTCTTCCCGACGTCACGTTCAAGATCGCCAATCAAAGGTGATGTGGATTTCCGCAATGAAATACTCTTAGCCAAAAATTTCGATTTTAAACTCATAATCTTCCGCCCGCAAGATCGCTCCCGCATCTTGCATGCTGGGGGCTAACTGTTGGGGTCAAAAACGGTTATCTCGAAATCAACGGCTAAGTCTATTTGTCATACGAAAGTATAAGGAAGAAACGGGAAGCGATCTAAGTTTGGATAGGCCGGACGACAAGGAATCCGCCTTGAAACTTCAAAGAGTCCGTTCTCCCAAACCGTGAGGACCCAAAAAACGATCAACATATCAAATCGATGCCCTCGTCAAGACGCACGTGCTGGTACGTAGCCGCCGGGCGGCTAGCCCCCGTGCTGGCCGTGGCAGCCGGCGGCTAGCGCCCGTGCTGGCCGTGGCCGCCGGGCGGCTAGCCCCGTGCTGGCCGTGGCCGCCGGGCGGCTAGCCCCGTGCTGGCCGTGGCCGCCGGCGGCTAGCGCCCGTGCTGGCCGTGGCCGCCAGGCGGCTAGCCCCGTTCTGGCCGTGGCCGCCGGCGGCTAGCGCCCGTGCTGGCCAAGGCCGCCGGGCGGCTAGCCCCGTGCTGGCCGTGGCCGCCGGCGGCTAGCGCCCGTGCTGGCCGTGGCCGCCGGGCGGCTAGCCCCGTGCTGGCCGTGGCCGGCGGCGGCTAGCGCCCGTGCTGCCGTGGCCGCCGGGCAGCTAGCCCCGTGCTGGCTCGGGTCGGCGGATGACAAGCTTTCGTGCATAAGTTCTAGGCCCCGGCCGTCTGAAGTCTGTACTTCGAGTCTTTCCCAAGTCCTCGCAGGACGAATCATCGAGATTCCGCGTACGAAACTCCGGTTCTTACTCCAATCTAGGACCATCGGAAAAACTTCGGAAACTCGTAAGATATCGACAGGAAGGAAGATCTTAAATTCTTCGTACGAAACATCGATGGTTATCTTAAGACACCACTCGTCTCAACTCTACGAACGAATCAAGAACTTCCGAAAAAATCGTAGAAAACAACGGAAGTCTGGAAACGGCCGAAAGGGACCAAACACGATCGGACAGTCCGTTTACGATTATCTGAGATAGATACGACGATTTACGTTTATCTTTACATAGCAAGATAAATGCTAAATTTCCGGAGAGCCAAATGTCCAGTTTCCCGATGGAAGCCGACGAAAATGGAAAGAAGCCCGCCTTGCGGCCCAGAAGGAGAATAGACCGTCATAAGAAAAGGAGCTTTGGGAGAGGAAGAAAGGCAGAGCGAAAATCATTAAGAGAGAGAGAAATCCGAGATTGGAGACCTAGAGAGCTCCTGTTAGGTTAAGAACTTAGAATTCAGGCGGTAGACTAGCAAGGTAGGACCTAGAACGTCCGGCGCGCCTCTTGTTCTATTTTCATCTTGTCCGCAGGCTCCTGTCTCTCTCGGAAGGATCTAACAATCCTTTTACTTAGAGTTCCGCATATAGAAACCCTAGACATTATTCTCGACATGCCCGTTTCTATGACTAACGCTCATACTATACGAACTCCGCCTGGCAGTTCGATCTCTTGTTCAAACCCTTCCAACTGAACTACGTCCGACTTGATCCTCGAAAGGGATACGTAGGCAGCCTTCCTTAAGGTCCAGTCCAAATCTCAATAAAACCTTTCCGCATTTATTTGATCACTTGTCGTTGGTTGTCGCAGAGAATCCGGACCTTCAGGGAAAGTTAGGTTTACTTAGCTTTCCTCCGTTTACTTAATCAAAATCGACAGTGCGAATTCGGTCCCACAAAGCTTTATTTGGAACCACTAATCTGTGGAGAATAACCAGGAAGTTGAATAAATCTCATAGGAGTTGTGAGTAAGAAGATATCCACTTTCTATCCAGATGATTCCAGATTAGCCTGTTCGGACATATGGCAATATCTTCATGATTCTTATCAAACCAGGATGAACCACGATCTAAGAAGCTTTATTTGGAACCACTAATCAGTGGAGAATAACCAGGAAGTCGAATAAATCTCATAAGTGTTGTGAGTAAGAAGATATCCCACCTTCTATCCAGATGATTCCAGATTAGCCTGTTCGGACATATGCCATTATCTTCATGATTCTTATCAAACCAGGATGAACCACGATCTAAGAAGCTTTATTTGGAACCACTATTCAGTGGAGAATAACCAGGAAGTTGAATAAATCTCATAAGTGTTGTGAGCAAGAAGATATCCCACCTTCTATCCAGATGATTCCAGATTAGCCTGTTCGGACATATGCCATTATCTTCATGATTCTTATCAAACCAGGATGAACCACGATCTAAGAAGCTTTATTTGGAACCACTAATCAGTGGAGAATAACCAGGAAGTTGAATAAATCTCATAGGAGTTGTAGTAAGAAGATATCCCACTTTCTATCCAGATGATTCCAGATTAGCCTGTTCGGACATATGCAATATCTTCATGATTCTTATCAAACCAGGATGAACCACGATCTAAGAAGCTTTATTTGGAACCACTAATCAGTGGAGAATAACCAGGAAGTTGAATAAATCTCATAGGAGTTGTGAGTAAGAAGATATCCCACTTTCTATCCAGATGATTCCAGATTAGCCTGTTCGGACATATGGCAATATCTTCATGATTCTTATCAAACCAGGATGAACCAATATCTAAGAAGCTTGATTGGGAACCACTAATAGTGGAGAATAACCAGGAAGTTTAATAAATCTCATAGGAGTTGTGAGTAAGAAGATATCCCACTTTCTATCCAGATGATTCCAGATTAGCCTGTTCGGACATATGGCAATATCTTCATGATTCTTATCAAACCAGGATGAACCACGATCTAAGAAGCTTTATTTGGAACCACTAATCAGTGGAGAATAACCAGGAAGTTGAAAAAATCTCATAAGTGTTGTGAGCAAGAAGATATCCCACCTTTCTATCCAGATGATTCCAGATTAGCCTGTTCGGACATATGCCATTATCTTCATGATTCTTATCAAACCAGGATGAACCACGATCTAAGAAGCTTTATTTGGAACCACTAATCAGTGGAGAATAACCAGGAAGTTGAATAAATCTCATAGGAGTTTTAGTAAGAAGATATCCCACTTTCTATCCAGATGATTCCAGATTAGCCTGTTCGGACATATGGCAATATCTTCATGATTCTTATCAAACCAGGATGAACCACGATCTAAGAAGCTTTATTTGGAACCACTAATCAGTGGAGAATAACCAGGAAGTTGAATAAATCTCATAGGAGTTGTGAGTAAGAAGATATCCCACTTTCTATCCAGATGATTCCAGATTAGCCTGTTCGGACATATGGCAATATCTTCATGATTCTTATCAAACCAGGATGAACCACGATCTAAGAAGCTTTATTTGGGACCACTAATCAGTGGAGAATAACCAGGAAGTTGAATAAATCTCATAAGTGTTGTGAGCAAGAAGATATCCCACCTTCTATCCAGATGATTCCAGATTAGCCTGTTCGGACATATGCCAATATCTTCATGATTCTTATCAAACCAGGATGAACCAATATCTAAGAAGCTTGATTGGGAACCACTAATCAGTGGAGAATAACCAGGAAGTTGAATAAATCTCATAGGAGTTGTGAGTAAGAAGATATCCCACTTTCTATCCAGATGATTCCAGATTAGCCTGTTCGGACATATGGCAATATCTTCATGATTCTTATCAAACCAGGATGAACCACGATCTAAGAAGCTTTATTTGGAACCACTAATCAGTGGAGAATAACCAGGAAGTTGAATAAATCTCATAGGAGTTGTGAGTAAGAAGATATCCCACTTTCTATCCAGATGATTCAGATTAGCCTGTTCGGACATATGTCAATATCTTCATGATTCTTATCAAACCAGGATGAACCCACGATCTAAGAAGCTTGATTGGGAACCACTAATCAGTGGAGAATAACCAGGAAGTTGAATAAGTCTCATAGGAGTTGTGATTAAGAAGATATCCCACTTTCTATCCAGATGATTCCAGATTAGCCTGTTCGGACATATGGCAATATCTTCATGATTCTTATCAAACCAGGATGAACCACGATCTAAGAAGCTTTATTTGGAACCACTAATCAGTGGAGAATAACCAGGAAGTTGAATAAATCTCATAAGTTGTGAGTAAGAAGATATCCCACCTTCTATCCAGATGATTCCAGATTAGCCTGTTCGGACATATGGCAATATCTTCATGATTCTTATCAAACCAGGATGAACCACGATCTAAGAAGCTTTATTTGGACCACTAATCAGTGGAGAATAACCAGGAAGTTGAATAAATCTCATAGGTTGTGAGCAAGAAGATATCCCACCTTCTATCCAGATGATTCCAGATTAGCATGTTCGGACATATGGCAATATCTTCATGATTCTTATCAAACCAGGATGAACCAATAATAAGAAGCTTGATTGGGAACCACTAATCAGTGGAGAATAACCAGAAAGTTGAATAAATCTCATAAGTGTTCTGAGTAAGAAGATATCCCACCTTCTATCCAGATGATTCCAGATTAGCCTGTTCGGACATATGCCATATCTTCATAATTCTTATCAAACCAGGATGAACCACGATCTAAGAAGCTTTATTTGGAACCACTAATCAGTGGAGAATAACCAGGAAGTTGAATAAGTCTCATAGGAGTTGTGATTAAGAAGATATCCCACTTCTATCCAGATGATTCCAGATTAGCCTGTTCGGACATATGTCAATATCTTCATGATTCTTATCAAACCAGGATGACCCACGATCTAAGAAGCTTGATTGGGAACCACTAATCAGTGGAGAATAACCAGGAAGTTGAATAAGTCTCATAGGAGTTGTGATTAAGAAGATATCCCACTTTCTATCCAGATGATTCCAATTAGCCTGTTCGGACATATGGCAATATCTTCATGATTCTTATCAAGCCAGGATGAACCACGATCTAAGAAGCTTTATTTGGAACCACTAATCAGTGGAGAATAACCAGGAAGTCGAGTAAATCTCATAAGTGTTGTGAGTAAGAAGATATCCCACCTTCTATCCAGATGATTCCAGATTAGCCTGTTCGGACATATGCCATTATTTCATGATTTTATCAAACCAGGATGAACCTGGTGCGGCCCTGTAATGGCTTCTCTCCCCTGGATCTCTTGAAGGAACGGGAGTGGGTGGATGATAGATGATGAATATGGTCTTCTCCTCAGAGCTATGGGATGCTCTAAAAGATGTTCTTTCTGCTCCACAGACACAGGATCACCCTGTATTGTCTAAGATGGATCACAGAGATAATCCTTGCAAACAGAGAATCAAAGACTCAATTCTGTATCAAGGTATGTGGATTGATGTGGGACACAGAGGGATGACTCGTCTCCTGATACTCCAAGGCTGGATATTACCACCAGCAGAATTGAGAGAAAACTCAAAACAAAGAAGATAAAAAAAATGTCGATTGATTGATTTCTCAAA
>NW_026617747.1:0-15542 GCF_000801105.2 Raphanus sativus
ATAACTATTAACTAAAATTTTCATTAAAACTAATAAAAATTAAAAATATTTTTTTTTTCAAAAATACAATTATAAAAGCTTAAGTGGTAAAAACTATGATTAAGATTTATTTAACATATTTATAGTTTAAAAAGTTTTATATGTCCAAATTAAATAAACCTAATCTAATAGTAAAGTACAAAAATGATAATTTTTGAAAATATAAAATATAAAATAAATTAATATTTATTTATAATAGTAAAGATGAAATAAAAATATCAAAAATGATAATACAACACATGGCAATTGATAATCCCACATTTATTCATTCAGGATGTTGAGAAAGTTCAACTGTATGTTCAATCTAGCTCATCAATTTTTTCTCTTTTCAACATCCTTATTGCGTTGATCCAATAGTTGAATTAAAGATTCAACATGGCTATTGCTTGTTGTAAATGGTCTTATTTGTGTTTATAATCTCTGTCAAGTATTATATTCACTTAATAAAGAATTTTTATTCTTAATATCTAGAAATTACTGTATTTTTTTTTTTGCTCATTTATTAATTTTTTATAAGCAATTCTCTCATATAGTTCTTTTTAGTATTTGTCACAAAATAACAAAAAAAAAAAATCAGAATAGTGCTTTTTATTATAAAACTTTTTAATAATTTATTTCTATTTTTAAAAATTAAAACCTCATTCCCAAAACTCATAACCCTTTAATAAAACCAATTTTGCTCATTTTTTCTCTTTGATGGATAGTTTTTGTGAAAATAAAGAAAAGGAATTTCTCATCTTTTATTTATCAATATTTTAAAATGATATATTTGTTTTCACGATAATTCCAAATATTTTAAGGTAACTAAACTTTTAAACAAAATCCAAAATATACACTAAAAACTAGCTTTGTGGTATTGTTAAAAATTAAAAACTACTTGACTTTAAACATGATTTCCAAGTTATAGAATAACATTGATAATGTTTCTACATAACATGAGATGAGATCTAGTAAACAATCACGCTCGTACATGTTTTAAGTTTTTTCTGTTCATCATTACACAACGCATTAATAATAAACTTTAGAAAAAATGGGAGAAGTTTATTAGAATATCAGTAAACCATGCTCTTTGATTAGATCATGTAGATCTAGCAAACTCGAAACGTCCTGCGATGAACGGCAGAGCTTCGTCCAAATAGCCATTGAGCTTTGCTCCAAAAATCCGAAGACGTTACTCAATAGACATGCATCAAATACGTCGACTGCAACCATGATATGTTCCATTAATACCTTAGGCGTATCATTCCACACGTTAGATAAATACTCTGCTTGATCTGGAAGGCCATCAACGAGTGGTTTATGCACAAATCGATGTATTGCACAAGCTCTCTAACGTGATTTGGATACTCGTTGCCTGTCCTCAAAATAACCGCCTCGAGGTTCCTTGCTATGACTTGTGGAATCTGAAATAACCCGTTCATGATGAACCATATTCTTCGGCCAAGCGGAAAGGGAGCATTCATGGTGACGAACACGATGAGTGTACCAGCCGCAATGCCACTCCTCTCGTACTTGTCAAGCCTCGTGAACCGAACATTATCCCCTGTCCTGTGGTTGAACTCTCCTGGCTTGGATTCAAGAAACCCCAGTCTTGAATCTGCGATCACTACTTTCACAAGAGCTCCACGATCTCTTGTCGCTAATCTTGAACTTGCCCGAATATATTTTCCTTTGACTACGAGAGGCTGAGTCAACCCTACGCGATTAAAGTAAGCTACCTCAGCCGCCGTATTGGCAAGGAGCCTTACAAGACTGTTTCCGTTGGTGCCTTGCTCGAATCTTGTACAACGATTCCTTATCGCTGCGGGAAAGACGGAGTTGCAAAACGGCCACCTTCATGGGACTCTCCGTGTCTCGTGAATACTGAAACTATTCTAGAAGTTTCGTGATAGTTACTCAAGAAATGCGTGGTCGAGGCTCTCATGGCAACGATAGGACTTGAATAGCTAACTGTGGAGATTTCCAGTGTCGCATCTGTGGGAGAAACACTCTTGAACCTGCAACTAAACGTTGCTGCAAGGTCTGCGTCTGAGATTGTAAGTAAGGCCATTTTTTCAGAAAAAGACGAGAGGCAAATCAAGAGAGCGAGGGAGAGTAATCAAGGAGAGAAAGAGAAAAGAAAGTTCCCCCCTTCTGGTTTGTTGTATTATACTGTTTGTAACTATAAAAATATATATAGGGTTTAAAACTGTTTGCATTATTATTTTCTCTTTAGGTTTTTATTTTGTAGTTTATGATTATTTCGGTGGTTCAGTGCAAGTTAATTAGCTAGTAATGTAACTAAGAATGTTAGTGTAACAACCCGGTTCTCCCGATTCTCACTATACCAATTGGTTTAGTTCTGATTAATTAAGTTTTCAAACCAAAGTCAGCCCCCTTTTTCATTAATCGAGTACGTGAGCGCATTAGACCTTAAAACTATTTTTATTGTATGCATCTTCTTCTTTTGTAAAATAATCATCCTCCATCTCCACCTTCTCTCCCCCTCCTTCTTCATCTCTTCTCAACCTCTTCTCCCATGTGCCGTTATTCTTCTTCTACTATGTTTTTTACTCACCTCCCTTCGTCTCGAGCTTGTGCGGTCGTTGTCGGAGGAGACGAGACACAACCACCACTAGACAGCCATTGTTTGCATCCATCACCGGAGACATCATCTTTCTCCGATAAGTAGCTTCTGGCCATGAAGCTTACCTCATTGCTCTCGTTAGTGTTGCGTAGTGGAGCCGAGAGGAGGAAGAGCTAAACACCGGAGCCGCATCTCACACCACCGGCACTGATCTACACCACCACCTAGCCACGAACCATCATGGACGTTGCTCATGCCACTGGATCCCGAGATCCATCGGCGCTGTTCAACTTCGTGAAGGTTAAGTTTTGTTTATCATGTCTTTCTTGCGAGTCAAGTTTCTAAACCCTAACACTCTTCTCTTTTGTCTTTTGCCGATTTTTCATGTGATGTTTCGGACATATTATTTGCGGAGAAATTCTTGGGTTCACCCCTAGAGTGAACCTTCACCCAACCAATAGGATTTCGTTATTTTATATTCAGTATCTTTTAAAAAAGGAAAACAAAATATTGTCAAGTTTTATTATGTTTTAAAATAAAAAATAAGTAGAAAATAATAGTAGTCGTAAAAAAAAATTATATTTAAAATACCGTCAGCAAAACACTAAACCCTAAATCATAAACCTTAAATCCATAGTAAACCCTTGGACAAATCCTAAATCTTTGGATAGTAATTGCAAACAAAAATACGTTTTAGAAAATATATTTTTTATATGCGTTAGTCAAACACTAAACCCTAAACCCTAAATCCTAAACCCTAAACCCCTGGGTAAACCCTAAACCATTGGTAAATCCAAAATGCTTGGATAAATTCTAAATCCTACGGTTTAGGATTTATCCAAGGGTTTATGATTTACCCAAGGGTTTAGGGTTTAGTATTTAGGGTTTAGGGTTTAGTGTTTTGCTGATTGTGTTAAAAATATATATTTTTTTTTAAATCCAAAGATTTAGGATTTATCCAAGGATTTACTATGGATTTAAGGTTTATGATTTAGGGTTTAGAGTTTAGGGTTTAGTGTTTTGCTGACGGTATTTTAAATATTTTTTTTTTGCGGTTACTATTATTTTCTATTTATTTTTATTTTAAAAATATATAATAAAACTTGATAATATTTTGTTTTCTTTTTAAAAAGATACTGAATATAAAATAACGAAATCCTATTGGTTGGGTGAACCTAAAGGTTCACTCTAGGGATGACCCAAGTATTTCTCTTATTTGCGTGTGTTAAATAACCAGAAACTAATGTATAGTTAAATATTTTTTTGTTGACAGCAATTAGAAACAGATTAGTTATATTTCCTGTTTTATTTGTGAGAATTTGCTACTTGTATAATTAAAATTTTTAAAATGTATGAAGAATTCTTTCAAATTGATAAAAGAGAAAAAAAAATATTTACGAATTTTATATGAAGGGCTCTACATTATATGTTCATTTTGTACAGTTACCATATATATATAAAAAATGGAAATAAAAGTACACATGAGTAAGATCTTAGCAACCAAATTAGATATGAAAAACAATATAGATCTATCCGATCTACTTAGAAAAACTGAAATTCTGAATGTGAATCAGATTTTAACAAAATCATGTTTGCTAAGATGTGCGTTTCATATTTTTATCTTATATATAAAATAATATTTTTTTTAAAAACAAGTATGAAATGATAACAAATATTGTGAATGAATAAAAACATGAAAGATTGTACTCCTTCTGTTTCCAATTAATGATACATATATTAATAAAAACAAATTTCATTTCAAAACCCAAAATTTTCTGTGATTTTTTTTATAATTCTAAACCAATAAAAATTCAAGAAGTGCAACTAAGTTTATTGAAAATGCAATTAATCATTATTAATTGATAAACATGCATTGGAAATAATAAAATGTATATTTTGAAACATGTTTTTCTAAAACCATATATCATTATAAAATGGATGGAGTATTGTTTATAGTTCTAAAGTAATAAAAACTCAAAAGTTTAATTAAATTTATTGAACTTTACAATTAATCATTATTAATTGATAAACATGCATTGAAAATAATAAAGCGTATTTTTTGAAATACTTTTTTTTTTCATTCTTAAAACATCACATATCATTACAAAACGGGGAGTACTTAACATAACAACCCAAATGTACCAGAATCTCTTATGAAATGTCGGTTGATATAGAATATTATGTTTACAATAAAATAAATCTTTAGGATAAACAATTTTTTTTAAAATATCTATACACTAATATTTTTTATATCATAATGAATATACACAATCTATTGCTATATGCAAAGATTAAAATTCTAAAGAGTTATACTGCAAAAATCAATGAGAAGTATAGTTTTCTATCCTAGATACATACTTTTGCTATTTGGTCGATATATTAATAAAATTTATTTTGATATTTTAATTTTCAAAATGTCACCAAAAGCCTGATTTATTTTACTTAAAGAACATGTGACACTTATATGTATTATTATTTAATCTTTAACAAGCTATGTATACATCTAAATTTACAACCCATGTTTTATTTTTACTTTAAAAGTTACATTCATTTATTTCTTACTTATCTATATATATTAAAGTATATATTATTTTTACTAGAATTAGGATGAAATTCAGGTAAAATGATTTTCTTGTATAATAAAGTAAAATTCTCCTAAAATAAGTAAGGTAGTTCTTTGTCAAGAAAATTCTAAGGTAATATTGCCATATGGCACCTAATCAATTATAGTTGTTTATAATCTCTAAAAAGTATTGTATTCACCTAATTCACAAAGAATGTTTATTCTTTAGAAATTACTGTATTATTCTATTTTTTTGCTTATTTATTACTTTTCTATTTATAAATATAAATTTAAAATTAAGTATTTTCACTATAAGTATGATAACATGTAAATTAGGATAATTTTAAAAGTTCCTTTTTCTTATATAATACAATAGAGTTTTATAAACACACATTCTTACAGAAAGACTAGAACTATGGCAATCCTCATGTCTACATTCTTGAGAATGGTCTCACTCTCTTCGCTTATGGGTCTCTCTCTCTCATTTCTTTTGGTCTTAGTCTGCTTAATACTCTTCCCAATGCAAATAAATAGGTTAAACGATTAAGGGGGATTTTCAGCTGCAACAGAAGGATATACCAAGGATTGAGTACTAACTTGAATGTTTACGTTGGTGCTGTGCTCAATGCCGTTAGGTAAGTAAAGTGTTTCTTACTGCATCTTCTTTTCTCTCTTTGTCGACGTTACACAATTACTATTGTAACGTGTAGGAATGGGTCTGACACGAGGGGATACTTTGTATGGTCACTGATGGATGTATATGAGTTACTTGGCGGATACGGTAAAAGCTACGGATTGTACTATGTTAATTTCAGCGATGCTCATCTCACTAGATCTCCAAAACTCTCTGCTCATTGGTACTCTGCTTTTATCAAGGGTGACACCACATTTCTTGGTTCTCAAGGCATCTCGCAATTGCAAAGCAACTTCTCTTATTCCTCTTTGTAATGTTTATATTCTGATGAATCCCGCCCGGTTTAAAGTAACAAACCGCATAAGATTTCCTTCATTTAGAGACTGCTTGTCCTGTTGCTTTATAGTGTTTCTATGAAATAACTGGTCCGATGCGGTCAACAAGTCGGACCACAATTTGTTATGAATCTTATGTGCTTATGTTTGCTTACTAAGTTGGGCATAAATGCATATTAAGAAATTAAACTCTCATGAATACTTTTTCAGGATTAATAATTCAGTAACTGCATAATAAAAAAACATAGAAAATGTGATTGAGACCAAAATTAACTACCTGAAATATGTGGTCTTGTCAACCCATGTTTTTTTTTTGGCAAAAAAAAATATGGGTTGACAAGACCACATATTTCAGGTAGTTAATTTTGGTCTTTGATGTGGTTTAAGTAATTTTCTAGTCTAGTTTTTAGTTTACTTCACTCCACTTATTGATTGCATTTAGATTAAGCACGGTCTTGCATTTTCTTTGCTTTAGAATTATTTAGAATTGGTTCGACAATCTTTTCTACTACATCATTTGGTCAAGGACCTTTGAATTGTGAGACTAACAACACTCTCAATAACAAAAGACTTTGGCATCACCGTTCTATATTTAGAAGCAAAAATAAACTAAGACATGAGGAAGCAATTGCACAGTTAGACTTAAACGTCTAGACCGGGGAAGAACCAACGAGCATCGGAGAAACGAATGGAGGAGAGAACACACTGAGGCAAAGGTTCAATCTCGTGGGTGGTGAGATCAAACACGAATATACGGTCAGGATTACTGTTCCCATTATGGAGACCACTAAAGTAGATTGAGTTCCTCTTGATCCCTGGAACGTCTTTGGCTACAACAGTGATACCCATGTCTATTATCAACGCCTCATCGCCCAGAGAGTCGACTACTTCCCAAGTAAGCTCAACTGCGTGCATCTTGTAGACGTGAAAGAGCCATCGTTTGGACTTGTGCAACAAATTAGCTACCTTCAAAACTTGTCCAGAGACTGTACTGACTGCAATGTACACCCTGCTGTCAACATAATCTTGCAAATTAAACTCCTCCTCATTCAGATACAACTCTTCGGAGACTTGCTGTGGTTCATCTCCAGAGAAAGACCAGACGTGGACAAGAATATTGTAGTAACTACGAGCGTAGAGCTTTTGGGATGTGTGTTCGTATACCATTTGTTTGTAGAGCCCTTTTCCAGAGGAGATGGATCGCCACGAGTGGTTCCCTTTCTTGGTAAAGATAAGGTTGTCCATTTTACAGACAACTAAGTAATCTTTGCTTCTGTCGTCTATCCACAGACAAGCTACGAGGTCTCGAGGTTTTATATCATCAAGTCGTTGGTATCGTTGGTATCGAGCATAGTCAGTAGTTGGTAAGTCAATCCTCTCACCGGTTAAAGGATTCAAAATAGTGAGATTCCAACGAGTGTCCAACATCAGTAGCCAGCTTCCGTAAGTAGCAACACAGCTACTCTTAACAAAGTCAGCACCTAGATCTCTGGTTCTGTATGCATTGTCTCTGTCCTCTGGAACGAACAACACGCAACTACTACTCCTGTTGTTATTGTTTTTTCGAGGGAAGAGAATCAGCCATGGGATCTGATTACGTTTTGGGACGCAGCCTCTCAAAGCAGTGCGCCACGAAGAACAGACTGATCTTCCTCGTTTTAGACATGTGAAACTCAGTCGTTCGAAAACACATCGCACCATCTCCGGACAAAGCTCTGACCAGTTAACTTTCTTCTTGCTTTGAGTCATGTTGATGCCTAAAGATGGAGGCTTTGGTTCTCCAAATCGCCCGAGTTAATACCTCGTGACAGCAAAACCCTAGAGAGTCGCTAACTATATATATCGTGAAGCAAATAACCAGGAAATGATTTAAAATTAAATATATTTTCTGTTGATATAGCAAATAAAAAGAGATTAGATTTATTTCCTGTTTTTATTTGTGAGAATTTTCTAATTGTATACTTTTTTTTTTAAATATATGAAGAGTTCTTTTAAACTGATAAAAGAGAAAATATGTAAAGATTTTTTTTGACAAACAAAATAAATAAGGATTTATGAATTTTATATGAAAAGTTCTTTTAAATTGATAAATGGGAGCCCAAATAGCATACATGGTCGGTCATTGATGGATTACTTGGTGGATACGGTTCTAGCTATGGATTGTGCTATGTGAATTTCAGTGATACTCATCATCTCACGAGATCTCCAAAACTCACTGCTCATTGGTACTCTGCTTTTCTCAAGGGCGACACTACCTTTGGTTCCTCTAAGTAATGTTATGGTAGTGTTGCATTTATATGTTACCGGCTTTTTGCAAACATGGAAGAAAGTGAATAATTGATGTGGTTAGTGATTCTTAGTTCCTCTGTTTTGAGAATTAAATGACTTGCAAACCTCTTTTCAATCTAAAACCCTCTACTGCGACCTACAACCAAATGTTATGTTTCCAAATAATACTACTGTGACATTAAAACAAACTCTAATGCAGCAAACAAATATGGTTTAAGAATTATATAATATCTCTATATGCAATCATCAACTGGCTAGAGATTAACCATTGAAAAAGTTCGACAGATAAAGTTCTCCTTACAGATAGTTATGATTGCATAGAATTGTGAAACTAACAACACTGGTATATGATAATAAATCAACATTATATATCATTTCAACAATTATAAGCAAAATTAAACTAGACATGAGGAAGCCAATTGCACAGTTAGACTAAACGTCTAGAGATCCGGGAAGAACCATCGAGCATCGGAGAAATGAACAGAGGAGAAAACACATTGAGGCAAAGGTTCAATCTCGCGGGTGGTGAGATCAAACACAAATATATGGTCAGGATCCGTGCTGCCATTATCAAGACCACTAAAATAGATTGAGTTCTTCTTGATCCCTGGAATGTCTTCGGCTACAACAGTGATACCCATGTCTAAGATCAGCGCATCATCGCCCAGAGAGTCAACTACTTCCCAAGTAAGCTCAACTGGGTGCATCTTGTAGACGAGAAATTGCCATTTTTTGGACTTCTGCAACAAATTAATTACCTTGAAAACTTGTCCAGATACAGTACTGACTGCAATGTATAGGCTGCTGTCAACATATTCTTCCCTATAATACTTTTCTTCTTTCAGATACAACTCTTCGTCTTTGCTTCTATCAGGAAGAAAATCCCGCAAGGCATAGTGACCCTCTCGAGGATTATTATCTCCGAAGATTTGTTGTGGTTCATCTCCAGAGAGAGACCAGACCTTGAGAGGATAATTGTTGTAACGACTGACGTAGAGCTTTTGGGATGTGTGTTCGTATACCATTTGTTTGTAGGACCTTCCCCCGGAAACGTGTTGCCACCAGCGGTTCCCTTTCTTGATATAGAAAATACCGTAGTCCATCACACACACAACTAAGTAATCTTTGCTTCTGTCGTCTATCCAGAGACAAGCTACGAGGTCTCGAGGTTTTATATCATCATAAGGTCCAGGTGGTTGTGGTAAATCAATCCTCTCACCGGTCAAAGGATTCAAAATATTGAGATTACAGCGAGTGTCACACATCACGAGCCAGCTGCCATAACTAGCAACAGAGCAACTCTGAACAAAGTCAACACCGAGATCTCTCGTTTTGTAGGTTTTGTCTCTATCGTCTGGAACGAATAACACGCAACTGCTGTTGTTGTTTTCGTTGTTATTAGGGAAGAGAATCAGCCATGGGATCTGATTACGTTTTGGGACGCAGCCTCTCAAAGCAGTGCGCCACGAAGAACAGACTGATCTTCCTCGTTTCAGATTTGTGAAGCTCAGTCGTTCGAAAACACATCGCACCATCTCCGGACAAAGCTCTGACCAGTTAACTTCCTTCTTGCTTTGAGTCATGTTGAAGCCTAAAAGATCGAAACTATGGTTCTCAAATCGCCCGAGTTCCTTAGGGACGGCAAAACCCTATAGAGAGTCGCTGACTACATATCATGAAGCAAATAACCAGAAAATAATGTATAGTTAAATATGTTTCGTGTTGATAGCAATTAAAAAGTGATTAGTTATATTACCTGTTTTGTTTGTGATAATATACTAATTGTATAATTAATTTTTTCAAAATATGTGAAGAATTCTTTTAAACTGGTAAAATACAAAATAAATAAATATGAATTTTATATGAAGAGTTCTTTTCTACAATGACCATATATATTATAATAAAAGGGAAATTAAAACTAGACATGAAAACAATATATTTTATCAAAAAAAAAAACAATATATTTAGAAAAATAGAAATGTGAAAAACTAAAATTGAGAACATGAGTCAGATTTTATAAAATCATGTTTGTTAATGTCTGTACATGTTTTCATATTTTTATCTTATATTAATAACATAAGATATTCTTAAAACTAGATATGAAATGCTAACATATGTTGTGCATGAATTAAAACATGAAAAATCAGATTTCTTAAGCTAACAAGACAAACATTGTATTATTTGTTTTATATTCACAATGATATCATCTCTATTTTTTCTTAACAATTCAATATATTTTGATAATTTTTAGTAAAATTATATCTAAAACTATATTTAAATTCTATGAAACGTATTTTTATACACCAAATAGTATAACAAAAACGATACAACATTCCAATTTCTAAAATTTAATTAATATATATGGTAAAATCAACTATTCTGATTTTATAAAAAAAATTCTAAAATAGAAAAATCTTTTGAAAAATTATAAATTAATAATTTATAAATTAATAAAATTTATAGTTACACATTATAATTTATAGAATTTTATATAGTTAATACAGCAACCAGAAGAACATTTCATTTATCTTGTTACTGCATTATACTTTTATTGTTTTTTTTTCTTCTAGTATGGGAAGAAAGGCGCGGCTCTTTTCTTTACAAAAGATGGTCAGACTACGATTCTAGACATATCCCTTGCATCAACATTCAATTGCAAGTTCATGAATATTTTCTCCCACTGATGTCACTCTCGAAATCTCAACAATCAGCCTCGGCCACACATCTACGGAGAAATTATTACAAAATGTATTAAACACTCAACTATAATGGCTACTCTATAGTTAGAGTATTGATTCGTTGTTCAAGATTTGAGCATGGCCGCCAGAAATATTATTGTAAGGCTACTTGACAATAAGACCAATGTGATCATCTTCAGATTAATTAATGAAATTCAAATGTTGAATCACATGTACTTTCTTAATTGGCATCATGGAATCCCATCAAGAACGGGTTTCCATCATTCGAGCTATCTCTACATCAGAAAATGAGGTAATCACATCCTCCTTGAAAGGTTGTTCCTATTTGTTTTTAACAGTTTTAAATTCAGTTCAAGAACGATGTCATAGCAATAAAAAGAAAATACATCATTAAGAAGCTAATTGATTAAGTTATTAGAGACTTCATAAATTTTTTCTTCCGGATTTTTTGACTAGCGGATACTGTATGTTCTACAAATTATCAATAAATGGTTCAATATCATACACACGGAAAAATTACATAAAAATCTTCAATTTGGCATTCAAATTGGTTTTTGAATCATAATTTTTTTTCTAACCTAACCTACTTGTTTATCAAGTCAAAGTTTGACATGTTAACTTGTAAATAAGATAATGTGTCCTTTAAAAAAAAAAATTTTTTAGTTAATATAAGCAATCAATAAGAAATAAAATAGAAAACATAAATAAACCTTTAAAAATTCATAAATTTTAAAAAATAATTTTTCTAAAAAAATAATCTTCATTTTTTTTAATATCATATAAAACAATATTTTCAAAAAATAAATAATTTTGAACATATCGACATAAACAATAACACATTCCGTCTTATCACGACTAAGAGTAAATATTTTTAATTTCTTTAATTAATATAAGCGATTAATAAGAAATAATTGTAAAAAATAAATAAAAATTATAAAATTACATAAAATTAAAAAATCGACTTAAAAAATCTAAAAACTATTTTTTTCATTTTTCTAAAAAAAATTATAGCAAAAAAATAAGAATTTTCAATTTTTTAAAAATCATATAAAACTCTTTTTAAAAGAAAATTGACATATCGACATTAACAATAACACTTTTTCATCATATCACGATTAAAAGTAACATTATTCGTCATATCACCAATGATGCTGGCATCAGAAACCGTTATTATTCACACTGTCAGAAACTGGCACTGTTTCGAACATATCACCATTTTAGTGGTCATGTATTTGAATTTTTTTTTAAATTGAACTTTTATATGATTTAAAAAAATAAAATTCTTATCATTTTTTTTGCTAAAGATGTATTTAAAAAAATGAAAAAACTTTTTAATTTTAATTTTTAAAAAGAAAATCGATTTTAAATGTTTCTGTTGTTTGTCTGATTTTATTTATGTTTTCTATTTTATTTCTTTGTTAATTGTTTATATTAATTAAATAAATAAAAAGAAATTGATACATCACTTTATTCACTTGTCAACATATCACCTTTTCTTTTTGATGAACAAATAAGCCATGTGAATTACAAAAGCTAATTTAAATGTTTAGTATGCTTTTTAAAACAAAAATGTTTAATATACTAATAAAATAATTTAAAGCTTTAAATTGTCAGTGAATAACATTTTGAATGTTTTTATACGATATTTACTCATAAATAAATATGTCTCCATGCGTTGTACATTGGCTACACGATTGGCTGAGTGGTTAAAGAATATATGGGTCAGTTGTTTCTTAATGCACACCCACCCGTCTTTGACTAGCTATACAGTTTCAAAACTCTATAAAATTAATTCATTAGCAGAAAAGGAGGTATTATGAAATACTTAC
Source organism: Raphanus sativus (assembly GCF_000801105.2). NCBI lineage: Eukaryota > Viridiplantae > Streptophyta > Magnoliopsida > Brassicales > Brassicaceae > Raphanus > Raphanus sativus. Next base: position 12,955 of record NW_026617747.1, read on the forward strand.
ACTTTAGGTTTTATATAATATAATTAATTACATTTTCTTGTGTTTAGTTACTTATGTTAGAAACCATAGGATTTAACTATATATATAACCAATATTTGTGATAAAACTTAATCAGTTGCATAAAATTAATTAAAAATTATGCTAAAAGATATGAAAAATAAAAGAGAACATTTGTTATTAATATTTCTAACAAACCGTTTCCATTTTTCATGTCTACAAGTGAATTGCAGAAGGACTAAAGAGCGCTTAGACAATACCACGATGCCACATTACACCGCGTCACCGATCCAACGTTACTTTCACTAGCATTAGATTTCCATTTATTAGTTCATTTCTCGTAACATGTTAAGTTTCAAACATATCACTGAGAATATTTATTTAGGAGGAAGGTCAATACTCCAATACTATCTCATGTAACCTTATGTTTATATATGGTTGAAAAGGTTATCAATATCATAAATTCAACTTTATGTTATACAGTATTAATTATGTTTATTTGTATGAAGATGCTTTCCGTCTATCAAGTGTTTGTAGTTTTTAATTGCAAACATAAGAACAGTTACAGAGCTGCTAATCACGTTCACATCACAATGATCATATTTTAAGAAGAAAATAATGTTAGCTACTGAGCTGCTAATCACGTTCACATCACACTGATCAAATGATTTCTTTTTCTTCTTCTAACGAATCTAAATCTAAAAACAAGCTGAAGCTACCACTTTCCATTTCGAATTTTACAAATTGGAATTTTCTGAATTACATAAAACAATTATTCTTAATTATTCCAATTTTCATGTAGACTTAAAACAAACAAAAAAAAAGTAAAATAAAATCTAGGAGTTAGGCCGTGAGATGCGGAAACGAACAAGACGAACACCTGACGAGACCGTTCTCGTTACAGGCTGAGCACGTTCTAAACCCTAGCTTCTCCGTGTGCACCTTATGGCTACCGTGACAGTCGCTGCACGGTACGAATCTGTGACCGCCGCACGTGTCACACACCCCTGGCTCGATCTTCGGCAGCTCTCCCACGAGCTTCTTCAGCTCTCCGATCTCGTGGAGCTGTTTCACCTCCTCGGCTCCTCCGACGTACCGACCGCCGATAAACACTCTCGGCAGCTTCGGCGTCTTGGGAGGATCCTTCTCGCCGGCGGCGGCGAAGATCCGCTCCAGCTCCGCCGCGAACGACGCGTCCATCGAGAGATCCCGCTCGTCGATTCGCACGGGGAAGCTGCGGAGGATCGCGGTGACGGCTCGGCAGGCCTCGAACGTGGGACGAACCACGCGGAGGCTGGTGAAGTAGACGACGATGCTGCTCTCCGCGCCGGGGATCGAAACGCGTATAGTAGCATCCGGTTCGGGTTGCTTCGGATCTGGTTCGGGATTGCGACGTACAGGCTCGGAATCTGCGCGGAGGAGGAGGTGGTTAGAGGGACGAGTCGGCCAGGATCGGAGGATAAGATTCGCGGCGCAGACTCGGTGGAAGACTCTGGAGACGTGGTTGGGAGAGGGAGAGGGAGAAGCGCAGGGAGAAGAAGGGAAGGGAGAGGAATCGTCGGTGCAGAGGTGGTGGATGTCTTTGAAGGAGGCGGTGGGAGAGAAGGTGCTGTGAATCTTAACCGACGATTTGCGCCACGGCCGCCACATTGACGGTGTAGAGCGGCGGAGTAAATTAGGGTTTGTGTGTGTTGAGATTTGCAGAGAAAAATGGAGTTTGGGAAGAGAGAGAGAGAGAGAGAGAGAAGGGACGGGTGGTTAAAACAGAAGTGGTTGTATTGTTAAACCCTCTCTCTCTCGTTCTCTTTAGTTGTAAAAAAAAAACAGGTGATTTAACGTTACTAATTATAATTAGGTGGCTAATTATAGTTTTTATTCTGTTTTAATGCTTCATTTACAAAATTATGCTGTTTGATCATCACACATATTAAAAGAAAAATCAGGAATTAATAGCACATGGCCTGATAATGGTTTGAAGGTGTAAGCATAACTGTTATTACTAGGAAATTTAATGGAAGCTTTTTGTTAATAAAATTACAATTGAACTTAGCTACAAAACTATATAACATCTCATTTTCTTGACTATACCACACTGGATCCCACCCTGAGCTAAGAGTATATGTGAAGCTACATCATACTTTTTACATTTTGTAAATTGCAAATTTGTATGTTTATGCAATGTTTTTTTTGTCTCAACGCACTTTGGACAATCTTTTTTGTACTACAGAAATTGGATAAACATTGTGAACTTTAATAATACTAGTCTCGAATAATAAAGGCTATTGGTGACAACAAGGAATGGAAGGGTGCCGTTCAATCTTCATCTTAGTTCCTTACCGAAAGCAAAACACAACATGTGAAATCAATTATAGAAACTGGTTTTGTTATTCTGTACTAAAACCAATTTTAGTTTTGTGAATATTATGCAGAAGTCAAAGGGGAAAGCTGGCGATCGTTACTGAGATTTGGTGTTCATACAATACTCTATCTATATACTACAGCTGTATTAAACTTTTTTATACTCCTCCATTTCCGAATAAATGTCACTTTGACATTTTTCACAAAGATTAAAAAAATTATGAATATATATA
>NW_026617748.1:0-15539 GCF_000801105.2 Raphanus sativus
GATGGATCTGAGGGTGATATGGGTTGTGTTTTGCGGATTAGAACAAGGATGGTATTGTCTCCTTGAAAGGTAATGGGATGGATGATGGATTGAGGTTGATATGGAGGTGTTCTTCAGTGTAGATCGATGGAGAGATCAAACACTTGTATAGAAGTGCCAATGATCGTGAGTATCACGCCCACAAACAATGATCAGAGGCAAAAGAGCCTTGCAGAGAATCAACTCCTAGGCAAACAGTGTTCAGAAACTGAACAAAGGATTCACAAAAACAAAGGAAAGATTTTTATTGAAAAGTGAATGAATCATACTTTGGATTTCTCACGGTTTATGTAGAACAAAGACAAAGAAATATTGTGGAAACTTGCAACAAGACTTGTGTGAAACACTTAGAACTAGGCAATCTCGAAGACTGAATAATTGAAGAACTCTTTGACTTGATTCTCCATCGAAGTTGGTTCTGGTTTAGAATAAACCAACATCGAAATTGCATTCTTCAATCTCCTGGTTTGTGATCTTGTAACCGGGCCTAACTTGGTTATGAGATCATGATTGTCGTGGGCTTTACTTGTCTCCTCTTCAGCAACATCTAGCTCACTTGTCTCGTCTTCAGTATCATCTAGCTCACTTGTCTCCTCTTCAGTATCACTTAGCTGAATCAGCTCCTCTTGCTCCGCATTGTCTCCCTGTTTAGCTAGGTTTGCATCATCCCCTCCTCCTTTGAAAGGATTTGTCCTCAAATCTAAATGATCAGCACAAAAAGGAATTAGATCAGCAACATTAAAAGTATTACTAATAGCATACTTCCCTTGAAGATCGATCTTGTAGGCATTGTTATTGATCCTCTCCAGTACTTCAAATGGTCCATCTGTTCTTGGCAAGAGTTTGGACTTTCTTTCCTCAGGAAACCTTTCTTTTCTCAAGTGGATTGTCACCAAGTCTCCTGGTTCTAGTATGAGTTCTCGTCTGCCTTTGTTGGCGAATCTTGCATACTCTTTGGTCCTCTCCTCAATATTCTTCTTAACCTGCTCATGGAAAGAAACAACAAACTCGGCCTTGGCCTTTCCATCAAGATTAATCTGCTCTTTGTATGGTATAGGCAACAAATCAAGAGGAGTCAAAGGATTAAACCCATAAACTATCTGAAAAGGTGAGAACTTAGTAGCTCGGTGAACAGAGTGATTATAAGCAAACTCAACATGAGGCAAACAATCTTCCCAAGTCTTAATATTCTTTTTAATCACAGCACGCAAGAGAGTAGCCAAGGTCCTATTAACTACTTCAGTTTGCCCATCAGTTTGTGGGTGACAAGTAGTAGAAAACATCAGCTTAGTTCCTAGCTTAGACCACAGAGTTTTCCAGAAATAACTCAAGAACTTGGTATCTCTATCAGAAACAATACTCCTAGGCATGCCATGAAGTCTAACCACTTCTTTAAAGAACAAATCAGCAATGTGAAGAGCATCATCAGTTTTGTGGCAAGCAATGAAGTGAGCCATTTTAGAGAACCTATCTACCACCACAAAAATCGAGTCCCTTCCTCTCTTAGTCCTAGGCAATCCTAACACAAAATCCATTGATATGTCTACCCAAGGTGCATCAGGAATGGGAAGTGGAGTGTACAAACCTTGGGGCCGAGCTTTAGCCTTAGCTTGAGTACAAATGACACATCTACTGCATATCTTCTCGACATCTCTCTTCATGTTTGGCCAGTAGAAGTGCTCCTTTAGAATAGCATAGGTTTTAGCAACACCAAAATGCCCCATCAGACCTCCACCATGTGATTCCCTAACATAGAGCTCTCGCAAAGAACAATTAGGCAAGCACAATCGATTTTCAAAGAATAAGAAACCATCAGCTTGATAGAATTTGCCACTAGCATGTTTCTCACTATCCTTAAAGTGTTCTTTGAAATCAGGATCATTAGCATAGTAAGATTTTACTTGATCAAAGCCTAACAACTTAGTTTCCATGGAAGCAAGCAAAGTATACCTTCTTGAAAGTGCATCAGCAACAATATTCTCTTTACCTTGCTTGTAGTGGATAACATAAGGAAAGGTTTCAAGAAATTCTACCCACTTGGCGTGCCTCTTATTCAGCTTGTGTTGTCCCTTTAGGTGCTTGAGTGATTCATGATCAGTGTGGATCACAAACTCTTTCGGCCACAAGTAGTGCTGCCATGTTTCCAAAGCCCTGATCAATGCATAAAGCTCTTTATCATAAGTCGGATAGTTCAGCATAGCACCTCCAAGTTTTTCACTAAAATAGGCAATGGGTTTCTTTCCTTGCATCAGCACTGCTCCAATACCTATACCAGAAGCATCACATTCAATTTCAAAAGTCTTAGAAAAATCAGGGAGTGCAAGTAAAGGTGCTTCAGTCAACTTCCCTTTTAGGTTCTGAAAAGCTTCTTCTTGTGCTTCTTCCCATCTGAAACCCACATTCTTTTTGATAACTTCAGTGAGGGGTGCTGCAATAGTGCTGAAGTCTCTGACAAACCTTCTGTAGAACCCAGCTAGTCCATGAAAGCTCCGGACTTCACTCACACTCTTAGGAACTGGCCAATCTCGGATGGCTTTTACTTTCTCTTCATCCACCCTGATCCCTTGAGCTGAAACAACAAAGCCTAAAAACACAAGGTGATCTGTTCCAAAAGTACATTTATCAAGATTAGCAAAGAGAGATTCTTTCCTAAGCACTTCTAAAACAATCCTCAAATGTTCAGTATGCTCAGACAAACTTTTGCTGTAGATCAAGATGTCATCGAAGTAAACTACCACAAAGTGTCCTATGAAGGCTCTCAAAACATGATTCATCAGCCTCATGAAAGTGCTAGGAGCATTAGTTAAACCAAAAGGCATAACAAGCCACTCATACAATCCATGTTTTGTTTTAAAAGCAGTTTTCCATTCATCTCCTTCTCTCATCCTAATCTGATGATATCCACTCTTTAAATCTATTTTAGAGAAAATGCAAGACCCATGCAATTCATCAAGCATATCATCAAGTCTAGGGATAGGATGTCTGTACTTTACAGTGATATTGTTGATGGCTCTGCAGTCAACACACATGCGCCAGCTTCCATCCTTCTTTGGCACCAGTAGTACAGGTACGGCACAAGGGCTCATGCTTTCTCTAATGTGTCCTTTAGCCATCAGCTCATCAACCTGCCTTTGTAACTCCTTGGTTTCGTCTGGGTTGGTTCTATAGGCTGGTCTATTTGGAAGAGAAGCGCCTGGAACCAGATCTATTTGGTGTTCAATCCCTCTGAAAGGTGGCAAGCTAGCTGGACTTTCTCCTGGAAAGACATCACCATATTCCTGCAAGATAAACTCAAACCCTTTCGGAAGCTCCGGAGCACGGTTAGAAGAAGTTAGTAGTGAACCTTTAAAGATAAACAAAAGCAAAGGTTGTTGGAGAATCAAAGCTTTCCTGATCTCACTGTTTTTGGCCAAAGGGTTTGTTCCTTTCTTTGATTCAGATGAGTTCTCCTTGGCTTCTTGTCGCCTGAGCCTTAGTTGTAGCTGATCTTCATGAACTTCTTGAGGTGACAAAGGTGCAAGCACAATCTTTTTATCCCTGTGAGTGAAGGAGTGGCGATTTGTAAACCCATCATGGATAGCTTTCTTGTCATACTGCCAAGGCCTGCCTAAGAGGATATGACTGGAATCCATGGGTAGTACATCACACACTATCTCATCTTGGTACCTCCCAATGGTTATAGGAACCATAACTTGCTCAGTGACCTTCAGCTCGCCTCCCTCATTGAGCCATTGAAGTGGATAAGGTCTAGGATGCTTCCCTGTTTTTAGCCCAAGCTTTGCTACAAGAGATTCACTAGCCACGTTAGTACAACTTCCACCATCTATAATCAAGCTGCAAACTTTATCATAAACAGTACAACGAGTGTGAAAGAGATTCTCCCTTTGATCAATGTCTTCTGGTTTGGATTGGACCTGAAGAGACCTTCTTGTAACCAGGAGCTGTCCTCGGACTGGATAATCTATCAACTCTTCCTCGGAAGCATCAGCATTCTCTTCCTCAGATATAATATCTCCATTATCCAAGAGAATCATCACCTTCTTGTTAGTGCATTCATTAGCATAGTGACCAATGCCATGGCACTTGAAACACTTCACATCTCTTGATCTAGTTGCTGGTGCTTTTCCCTTATCATCACGCTGATAGGCTTTGTGTTCTTCCTTGGGTTTAGCTAGGCTTTTCTCATCCTTGGTTGTCCTGTAGTTGTTGCCGTATGAACCCTTGGAGCTGTTCTTTCTCTTCTGTTGTTGCTCAATGAGGATAGCTTTGTGAAGAAGCTCATAGATGTCATCATAGTCCTGCAGCTCCAATCGATCTTGTATTTCTCTGTTGAGACCAGCTTGGAAACGAGCCATAGTTGCATTAGAATCCTCAACAACAGAAGCTTTGATCATGAGAGTCTCCATCTCTTGGTAGTAATCCTCCACGCTCTTAGTTCCTTGAGTGAGCCTCCTTAGTTTCAGATGAACATCCTTGTGGTAATGGCTTGGAACAAATCGTTTCCTCATGAGAGTTTTGAGTTCAAACCAGCCTGACACTGCTGCTTCTCCGGTTCTTCTTCTTGTTGAAGTGATCTGATCCCACCAGTGAAGAGCATAACCATTGAACTCAGTTGCTGCAAGTCTAACCTTCTTTAACTCTGAGTAGTTGTGACATTCAAAGATCAACTCTATCTTCTTTTCCCAATCAAGGTAATCGTCTGGATTGCTGGTACCACTGAAGACTGGTACTCTGAGCTTGATGTTACCAAGACTATCATCTGGCCTGTGTCTCTCTGCACGGTTGGTTCTGGTCTGAGATGGTGCTCTAACTGATCTTACTTCATCTGAACTCCTTCCGGAAGAGGTGATATCATCATCAGTCAAGCCAGTAGCTACTCTCTTGCCTCTTCTTTTCTCTCTAGCAGCTTTCCTAGCCTGAGAAGCACTACCCAAAACATTGTTAGTAGCAAAGGAATTTCTTTCAAATTCAAGTTTCTTATCTATTGCTTTCATGAGAGTTGACATCATAGCTTCCATCTGGACTTTGTTGAACAGGTTTGGATGATCTTCCTGCTCATGCTCTTCATCCGACATGATTCCTACTAAGAAACTCAACAAGAAAGGTTAGAACACAATATGATAGCCGAAGCCTCACTGGTGTTTCTCTCAAGTGTTTCTCTCAAGTGTTTCAGTTTGTGAATCCAGAAGTTCAATAGCAAACAGAGTTCAAGCCTTTTGAAGTCAATTCCCTACCCCAAAGAGAAGAAAAGATAGACAGTATTAAGAGATTTAGTTCGCAAGAGGCTTTACCACCAGAGACTGGATTTCTCTTCAGTCTGGCTGGATTTCTCTTCAGCCTTAGATGCCTTGATCTTTTTTTTTATACTGGTCGGCCCCCTCGCACTTTTAGATAGGTAGGAAAGAGATGGATAGATTCACAGAAACAGAATGATCAAAAGAGGTTCCCAAAGAGAAAAAGAAAATCGAGTACAAACCCTGAATCAAAAGCCCTCAATCTGCTCTGATACCACTTAATGAAACCCTTGATGGTTTGTTTTCCCTTTTTGATGGATCTGAGGGTGATATGGGTTGTGTTTTGCGGATTAGAACAAGGATGGTATTGTCTCCTTGAAAGGTAATGGGATGGATGATGGATAGAGGTTGATATGGAGGTGTTCTTCAGTGTAGATCGATGGAGAGATCAAACACTTGTATAGAAGTGCCAATGATCGTGAGTATCACGCCCACAAACAATGATCAGAGGCAAAAGAGCCTTGCAGAGAATCAACTCCTAGGCAAACAGTGTTCAGAAACTGAACAAAGGATTCACAAAAACAAAGGAAAGATTTTTATTGAAAAGTGAATGAATCATACTTTGGATTTCTCACGGTTTATGTAGAACAAAGACAAAGAAATATTGTGGAAACTTGCAACAAGACTTGTGTGAAACACTTAGAACTAGGCAATCTCGAAGACTGAATAATTGAAGAACTCTTTGACTTGATTCTCCATCGAAGTTGGTTCTGGTTTAGAATAAACCAACATCGAAATTGCATTCTTCAATCTCCTGGTTTGTGATCTTGTAACCGGGCCTAACTTGGTTATGAGATCATGATTGTCGTGGGCTTTACTTGTCTCCTCTTCAGCAACATCTAGCTCACTTGTCTCGTCTTCAGTATCATCTAGCTCACTTGTCTCCTCTTCAGTATCACTTAGCTGAATCAGCTCCTCTTGCTCCGCATTGTCTCCCTGTTTAGCTAGGTTTGCATCAACTAATCAGTGGAGAAGAACCAGGAAGTTGAATAAATCTCATAGGAGTTGTGAGTAAGAAGATATCCCAGCTTCTATCCAGATGATTCCAATTTAGCATGTTCGGACATATGGCAATATCTTCATGATTCTTATCAAACCAGGATGAACCACGATCTAAGAAGCTTTATTTAGAACCACTAATCAGTGGAGAATAACCAGGAAGTTGAATAAATCTCATAAGTATTGTGAACAAGAAGATATCCCACCTTCTATCCAGATGATTCCAGATTAGCCTGTTCGGACGTATGCCATTATCTTCAAGATTCTTATCAAACCAGGATTAACCACGATCTAAGAAGCTTTATTTGGAACCACTAATCAGTGGAGAATAACCAGGAAGTTGAATAAATATCATAAGTGTTGTGACCAAGAAGATATCCCACCTTCTATCCAAATGATTCCAGATTAGCATGTTCGGACATATGCCATTATCTTCATGATTCTTATCAAACCATGATGAACCACGATCTAAGAGGCTTTATTTGGAACCACTAATCAGTGCAGAATAACCAGGAAGTTGAATAAATCTCATAAGTATTGTGAGCAAAAAGATATCCCACCTTCTATCCAGATGATTCCAGATTAGCCTGTTCGGACATATGGCAATATCTTCATGATTCTTATCAAACCAGGATGAACCACGATCTAAAAAGCTTTATTTGGAACCACTAATCAGTGGAGAATAACCAGGAAGTTGAATAAATCTCATAAGTGTTGTGAGCAAAAAGATATCCCACCTTCTATCCAGATGATTCCAGATTAGCCTGTTTGGACATATGGCAATATCTTCATGATTCTTATCAAACCAGGATGAACCACGATCTAAAAAGCTTTATTTGGAACCACTAATCAGTGGAGAATAACCAGGAAGTTGAATAAATCTCATAAGTGTTGTGAGCAAGAAGATATCCCACCTTCTATCCAGATGATTCCAGATTAGCCTGTTCGGACATATGCCATTATCTTCATGATTCTTATCAAACCAGGATGAACCACGATCTAAGAAGCTTTATTTGGAACCACTAATCAGTGGAGAATAACCAGGAAGTTGAATAAATCTAATAGGAGTTGTGATTAAGAAGATATCCCACTTTCTATCCAGATGATTCCAGATTAGCCTGTTCGGACATATGGCAATATCCTCATGAGTCTTATCAAACCAGGATGAACCAATATATAAGAAGCTTGATTGGGAACCACTAATCAGTGGAGAATAACCAGGAAGTTGAAATAATCTCATAGGAGTTGTGAGTAAGAAGATATCCCACTTTCTATCCAGATGATTCCAGATTAGCCTGTTCGAACATATGGCAATATCTTCATGATTCTTATCAAACCAGGATGAACCACGATCTAAGAAGCTTTATTTGGAACCACTAATCAGTGGATGGTGTAGCCATGACCAGAGACATTAGAGAGCTGAGTGAGTCTGATGAGGAAGTGCTGATTGAACCTGACTTAGAAGAGGAGCTTGAAGCTGATGAACCTGAACTGGACCTGAGAAGAGAAGAACCAGATGAGCTAGCTAGCTTGTGGAATGGACCAGTAACCAGATCAAGGCTGAGAGCACAAGAGGAGAGTCTCCTACACTTCATCAAAATCGTGGGAGATGGATCAGAAGAGAGAACCAAGATAAACCAGCCTGTTGGTTTAATTTAATTGCAATGTAATTGGGCTGGGTTTATTTGGCTTTCATTGGTTTTCATTTAATTCAAACCAAAAGACAATTAGGATTAGTAAACCAATTTTAATTTGGATTAGGAGGGGATTTCGAAATTGCTAACCAAATTGGTTAGGTTAGACCTTGTTTTGTTTTAAAACTCACGGCAGCAGCCAAGAGAGAGACAACTTTGAATCTAATAATTTTACAGCAGCTTTGCTTGCTTTTGTCTCTTGCTTTCTCTGTTCAGCTTAAGAACATTGACCTCACTTAAAGGAAGGAATTCCTTGTGAATCCATCTTAGACAATACAGGGTGATTCTGTGTCTTTGAGTAGCAAAACAGCTTCTGAGCAATCCATAGCTCTTTAGCAAAGTTCATCATCAACATCTATCATCTATCCACAAGCCTTGAAGCAGATTGAGTCTTTGATTCTCTGTTTGCAAGGATTATCAAAGCATCTACCCACCTACAAGAGATCCAGGGAGAGACAGCCATTCCAGGGCTGCACCAAGTGGTATCAGAGCCTCTTGAAGGTTAGGGTTTGTGTTCTTAGTCTCAGATCTCGAAATCTATCAGTTAGAAAGCAGTATCTATGCCTGGACTTTCAAGAAATTATGAAGAGGAGTTCACAGTCCCATCTTTCTATGGAAGATTGATACAGATGCATACTTAGACTGGGAAAAGAAGATGGAGTTTATTTTTGGCTGCAAATACTACACTGAAAAGAAGAAGGTTTGTCTAGCAGTTACTGGACTATGTGGAAGTGCATTCAGTTGGTGGCAGAGAGTTGCTCAGACTAGGAGATTCAACAGAATGCCACAGATTACTTCTTGGATTGAGATGAAAACCTTAATGAAGAAGAGGTTTGTGTCACAGTGGAAACTTCCTGAACTAAAGCCAGAAGCAGCACTAAAGCTTACTACTTTAGATCAGCTTGCCTGTTGGTCTAAATTACCATCAAAACCTGCTGAGAGAAGATCTGTTGTTCCTGATCTATCACTGAAACAAGAGGAGGAGAAGCTGCAAACTTCTATATTAGCTTCACCAATAAAACAGATTGAGGAGAGTCATGAAACTGAATCAGAACCACCAACTCTTTGTCTAAAGCTAGAGGAGGAAGTACAAGTTGTAGAAGCTGAGTGTAGCCACGTCCCTGATCAAACAAAACAAGAAGAAGAAGTTTCTAAAGGGTCATCTAAAGCTCTTGAATTGGTGTTTCTACTGCTGGGCAGGTGATAGTTTAAGAGTTTATCTTGTGAGTTTCTGATCATACCTATCATATGTCTTCAGCTCAACTTAGTGGAGCATCTGGTGGTTGTTAAGGGCCTGCAACAAGTTGTTTTTGAACCAGGAGGAAGCTTGTGTGTGTTGAGATGAGGTGATGATATTCATGAGATAGAGAAGAGTTTAACATGGGAAGGAGAAGAGGAGAAAGAGTGCAAGTTACTATTTGGGGAGTTACTATTACAGTAACTTTAAGTTACTGTGGTAAAAGAGAAGTTACTGAGGTAAATAAGTAAATGGAGAAGAGGAGAGGTGAAGTGATCTCGATACTCTTAACCAAGGAGAAGGTTAAGAGAAGAAGAAGCTTGTGACCGTTTGAAGATAAGGTATTGGCGCGCCTTGACAGGCTGGCTAAGGCTGGAAAGGCAAAGAGCATCTAGTCAAGATGCCAAAGCATGTGAAGCATATGGACCAAGTATTCAAATCAGGCGCCTAAGCTCTCCTTGACTCTACATGCTTAGAATAGTATCTTGACCTCCTTATCTTGCGCAAACCCTTGTTATCTCTAGACTATATATTTGTAATCATCCCTCATTAATAAACCAAGCAAGTTATGTCTCTCTCTATCTAGTCTTGGTTACTATTACATCTGAGAATCATTTCTAGACTTTTTACTCTCTTAATCTCTCTTTAATCCTCATTTACACTCAGATTACACAAAATAATATGGTATCAGAGCCAGGTTGAAGACAATCTGAGTTCGCGTGAACTCTTTGGTGATTCCTTAGTGAAGATCCAAAGAGAAACTTGGTTTCTTGGTGTTCTTGCGGCTGTTCTTCAAAGTTCTTCTCTTTCCGGGTTGAGTGAAGCTTTTCAAGCTTGTTAAAGCTTGAGGAGTGTGTTGTCTACGTTCGTGGTGTGAAGACTCAAGCTCTAGATCGTGTCCAGCCAGTTCAAGTTAAGTTTACTCGGTTCAAGATTGATATCTTTGAAGGAGATAGAATCGGGTAGCTAGGTGTGGAAAGGTGTTTGCTTTAGTCTTTGCGGTTCAAGTTGACATCTTTGGCAAGATAGAAACTTGTTTGTGGTTGAGGAAACTTTGTGTGTGAAGAGTTGAAGTACTAGGGTCGTGTGTTTGTTAAGACATGGAAGGAAGTATGCATATGAAAGTTGCTGTTGTGTTCAAGGGAACCAACTATCTTGTGTGGTCTCGGATGGTGAGAACCACAGTGGGTTGCAAGGGTTTATGGAGTCACATCACCAAGGGTGAAGCTCCAAAGCTCGGAGAGTTGAAGAGAGACAAGGAGGAAGTCTCAAGTGATGATGTAGAGAAGTGGGAGCAAGAAGATATGCTTGTGATGTCTGTCTTGCACGCTTCATTGGAACCATCCATCTTGGATGCTTATAGCTACTGTGAGTCGGCTAAGGAGCTATGGGATACCTTGAAAAAGGTTTATGGAAACACTTCAAACCTCAGTAGAGTCTTTGAAGTGAAGCAAGCGATCAATAGTCTTGCACAAGAAGACATGGAGTTCACTAAGCATCTCGGAAGGTTTAGGTCTCTATGGTCAGAGTTAGAGATGCTAAGACCGACCACTATTGATGCTGAGGAGCTTAACAAGAGAAGGGAACAAGACAAGGTCTTTGGTCTGTTGTTGACACTGAATCCAGCATACAATGGTCTCATTCAGCACATGCTGAGAGATGATGATCTTCCGGACTTGGAAGAAGTATGCTCTCGGATTCAAAAGGAACAGGGCTCCATTGGCTTATTTGGAAGAAAGGGAGAGCTATCATTGGCTATCAAGCATCTCAAGCTGAACATGGTGAAGGTCCGCAAGCTAATAAAGCCATACAAGGCAAGTATGAGAAGTTCAATGGGAATTGTGACCATTGTAAGAAGCATGGCCACAAGAAGAGTAGCTGCTGGATTCTTCATCCCATTTGAAGCCAGCTAAGTTCATGAAGGACCGGGAGGCAAGAGCTCATATGTCAGAGTGTGCGAGTGGAGGATCAAGTGGAGCTGGTACTAGCAAGAGTCAAGAGGTGACAATGAGTGATACTGGTGATGGGAAGTCTCTAGTAGCCTATTCTGGTGCACCTACCATCCGCAACAACTCTGATCAGGATTACATCAAGAGATCCGACCTTGATGCCCTCATAAAACTCTTCAAGGAGAATGGTAACTCTGGTAACTACTGTGGGTATTCATTTGGTGCTAGGATGATAGATAATCCTGTGAATGTGGACAGCATTGATAGCATGGTTGATAGGTTGAAAGATATGCATAAGGTTTCTAGTATTGCTAGTCTTGCTAGGACTGATCATGCTCATCATTTCAAACCATCTAGCATTCCTGCTCTCATTGCTAAGTCTCATGCATCAAAACCATTGATAGTTGATTCTGGTGCATCTCATCACATGATAAGTGACACTAGGTTGATTAGAGACATTCTTCCTCATGATGGTCATGTAATGATTGCGAATGGTGATAGGATCCTATTAGAGGAATAGGAAGTCTTAAACTGTTTGATAAGGAGTCTAAAGCTCTTTATATGCCTGATTTTGCTTCAAATTGTTATCAGTTAAAAAGGTGTGCAACTGATTGCAATGTAATGTTATCTTTAGTCCTGATGATGTGAAGTTTCAGGATATTAAAAGCAGCAAGTTGATTGGGAAAGGAGTGACCAAAGGAGAACTATACTTACTTGAAGATCTTGCTCCTATTTCAAGCTTTAGCTGTTCTTTTACTTCAACTTCTGCTACTAGTTTAAGCAAAGATGCATTGTGGCATGCTAGACTAGGACACCCTCATAATAAGGCTTTTAAACTGATGTTGCCAGGTGTTTCTTTTGAGAATAATGATTGTGAGGCTTGTATTTTAGGCAAGCATTGTAAAACTGTTTTTCCAAACTCTTCTACTGTCTATGAGAACTGCTTTGATCTTATTCACTTTGATGTTTGGACTGCTCCTTGCTTGTCTAGAGATTCTCATAAGTATTATGTCTCTTTTATTGATGAAAAATCCAAATACACCTGGCTAACACTCATTCCAACCAAAGATAGGGTGCTTGATGCATTTAGAAATTTTCAAGCTTATGTGACTAACCAATATCATGCCAAGATTAAAATTCTCAGGTCTGATAATGGTGGGGAGTACACTGGAAATGCTTTCAAGCAACACCTCTCTTCTCATGGAATCTTGCAACAAACGAGCTGTCCATACACACCACAACAGAATGGTGTTGCTGAAAGGAAGAACAGGCACCTTATGGAGGTGGCAAGACATTGATGCTTCAGTCTAAGGTTCCTAAGAGATTTTGGAGTGATGCTGTGGTCACAGCATGCTATCTGATCAACCGAACTCCTACACAAGTCTTGAAAGGGCAGGCCCATTTGAGGTATTGAACAACTACAAACCTTCCTTGGAGCATATGAGAGTGTTTGGATGTTTGTGCTATGTGATGGTGCCTAGTGAGATGAGAAACAAGCTGGAAGCAAGAAGTAAGAAGGCAATGTTTGTGGGATATTCCCACACACAAAAGGGGTACAAATGCTATGATCCTGACACAAGAAGAGTGTTAGTATCAAGAGAAGTGAAGTTCATAGAAGAAAGAGGTTATTATGAGGAGCAGAATCAGGAAGATTTGAAGGATCTTACCTCAGATAGAGCTTCTACATTGAGGACCATCTTAGAGAGGCTTGGAATCAATATGACCCAGGATCAGTCTCGGGTAACTACAGCAAGAACACCACCAAGAGGTCAAGAAGTGGATCAGGAACCCACCAACCTTGATCATGTGGGGGGAGAGAGTTCAAGTGGAGAAGAGAGCTCGGGTGGTTCTCATGATCAAGGTGTGGTAGCTAGTGATGGAGCTGAAGAAAGTCAGCCAACAGCTAGTGAAGAAAGTGGAGAAGTATCTGAACCAATGGTGCAAGACAGTGTACAAGAACAAGAGCAAGCCGAGCCAGAAGTACAAAATGTTCCAGCACCAGTCTTGAGAAGGAGCACAAGAGTTAAGAGGGATGCTTCCAACTGGGTAAACACGAGAGTGTACTACAATGCCCAGGCTGTGGAGCATCCTTCTCAAGCTGTGTGTTCCTTTGCTCAGTATCCAGAAGAGCATTGTGCCTTTCAAGTGAGCTTGGATGAGAGTTATGTTCCAAGAAGCTATGAGGAAGCAATGCTTATACAAGAGTGGAGAGACTCAGTCAATGCTGAGGCAGATGCTATGATCAAGAATGATACATGGTATGAGAGTGCTTTGCCAAGGGAAAGAGAGCTGTGTCCAGTAGGTGGATCTTTACTATCAAGTATCTACCAAATGGGAAGATAGATAGGCGCAAGACAAGACTGGTGGCAAGAGGGTTCACTCAAACATATGGAGAGGACTACATTGATACATTTGCACCAGTGGCCAAGCTTCACACCATCCGAGTTGTCTTATCATTGCAGTGAACCTTGAGTGGGATCTTTGGCAAATGGATGTCAGAATGCCTTTCTACAAGGAGAGCTCGAGGATGAAGTGTATATGTTGCCACCACCTGGTCTTGAGCATCTAGTAAAGAAGGGAAATGTCTTGAGACTAAAGAAAGCAATCTATGGCCTCAAGCAATCTCCTAGAGCTTGGTACCACAAATTAAGCACAACCTTGAATGGTAGAGGCTTCAGGAAGTCAGAACTTGATCATACTCTCTTCACATTGGTTACACCCTCAGGTATCATTGTAATCCTGTGTATGTAGATGATATTATCATTACTGGTTCTGATAAAACAGGTATCAAGGCAACTAAGGAGTTTCTTAAATCTGTTTTTGACATTAAAGACTTAGGAGAGATGAAGTACTTCCTTGGTATTGAGTTGTGTAGAGCCAAGGAAGGATTGTTTATCTCTCAAAGGAAATATACACTTGATCTCTTGAAAGATGCAGGTGCATATGGAGGCAAGGTGGCTAAGATGCCTATGGAGGATGGGTACAAGGTCCCACGTGAGGGGGAATTAAGATAGCAAGCTCTTCCATGATCCAAAGCTTTATAGAAAGCTTGCTGGTAAGTTAATCTACTTAACAATCACTCGGCCTGATATATGTTTTGCTGTGAATCAGGGTAAGCCAGCATATATGCAAGTCCAAAGGAACATCACTGGCGTATGGTGGAAAGACTATTGATGTATCTGAATGGTACACACAGGTCTTGGAGTTTGGATGGGTTGCAACAAGAGTACAGAAGTGGTGGGCTATTGGATGCTGATTGGGCAGGAGATAGAGCTGATAGAGAGATCAACCACCTGGCTACTGTACTTTCATTGGTGGGAACTTGGTTACTTGGAAGAGTAAGAAGCAGAAGGTGGTCTCATGTTCTAGTGCTGAAGCGAGTACAGAGCCATGCTGAAGCTAACTAATGAGCTTGTATGGATCAAGGGGATTCTGAAGCATCTAGAGATTGATCAAGCTACAACCATGACCATGCATTGTGATAACCAAGCAGCCATTCACATTGCATCCAACTCAGTGTTCCATGAGAGACCAAGCATATAAGAGGTTGATTGTCACAAGGTCAGGCAGATGATTGTGCTTGGAGTTATCTTACCATGTACACCAGAAGTGAAGATCAGTTGGCTGATGTGTCACCAGGCTGCGAGGCAGAAGACAATGGAGTCCATCCATTATCAGGTTGGGCCTCATTGATTTGAGTAAGAGGAGCTGATCCCCTTAGCTATGAGGTCTTCACTCTTTTTCCCTCATCAAGGTTTTTGTCCCAATGGGTTTTCCTTGGTGAGTTTTTAATGAGGAAGATCTCATGGCTTTCCAAGCTTGACTTGTTCCATATGGTCAGCTTGAGGGGGAGTGTTGAGATGAGGTGGATGATATTCATGAGAAGAGAAGGAGTTTAACATGGAAGGAGAAGAGGAGAAAGAGTGGCAAGTTACTATTTGGGAGTTACTATTACAGTAACTTTAAGTTCTTGGTAAAAGAGAAGTTACTGAGGTAAACTAAGTAAATGGAGAAGAGGGAGAGGTGAATGATCTCGGATTACTTAACAAGGAGAAGTTAAGAGAAGAAGAAGCTGTGACCGTTTGAAATAGGTATTGGCGCGCCTTGACAGGCTGGCTAATGGCTGGAAAGGTAAAAGGCATCTAGTCAAGATGCCAAAGCATGTGAAGCATGGACCAAGTATTCAAATCAGGCGCCTAAGCTCTCCTTGACTCTTACATGCTTAGAATAGTATCTTGACCTCCTTATCTTGCGCAAACCCCTTGTATCTCTAGACTAATATTTGTAATCATCCCTCATTAATAAACTAAGCAAGTTATGTCTCTCT